>NC_083574.1:57604558-57904558 GCF_027579695.1 Neoarius graeffei
TGTGTGGTTGCCCCATGAGGGCTTTGGCAGGTATACATCACGCACTTCAGTGTGGAACCGTGACTACAACAAAACAGGAGAAGAAAATAGTAAGGGTAACAAAACAGCCATAATCATGTCTTCAAATTACAGGATCACAAATTACTAACCAGAAAATTGGCTCCAACGCGCAGAGACCCGGTTCCCGAAATAGTCTGGACAGTGATACTCTGATGTGAAGGGAGGAGGAAAGAAGGAGGAGGGAAAAAAAAGTCAGTTTCAGTGAATTTCTTTTTAAATAACAAAGATGGCAAAACAATCACACAAACCTATAAACATTAAACAAAAAAACCCACGCCACAAAAATATTCTTACTCTGCCACTCTTCAGGACTTCATTGTCAGGTCCTAGAGCCAGCTGTGCACAGGCCTTGGTGAAATCTGCCAGGCCGCTGATGGGAAGGTACTCTTTGTCCAGCTTCTTAGCAAGAATCTGAGCCTCGGCCTGAAAAACACCCACAACCCGCAAGGTAACACTTGGTACATTTTGAATTTGAGAACACCAAAGATAAATAACAGCAGTCTTAACAGTGGCTGGATATTAACATTCATGAGCATCTAGAAACTAAAAAGACATATGGAAGAGATATTTTACTTTTCACATCAGTAAACTGCTCATCTCTACCTGGTCCTCTAACACAATACAATACATTTCACAACTTCTGATCTCTTCCTAGTTATTGTCAGATAAAGGAGTCTGGACAGTATGTGAATCTATTCTAAGCTGGTGTAATTGAAGATAGTTCAAGAGGACAAGATATTTTAAGCTGCACCTTGCGGACACAGTTAAGAACATAGGGTTTTCCCTGGTCATCACGATAAGCTCCCACTCCAAGGTTCATCTTCTTGGGGTTGGCATCACGCTTAAAAGCCTCAGTCACCCCAAGGATGGGGTCAGGTGGGCCCATCTGTACCTCAGACCACCATGAGCTGCATGACAAAAGGTAAAAGTCATTTAATTACACTTAATGCTACCGTTTGTAAAGCAAGACTAGGTTAGGTATTCACGTGCAACATGGCACGAGAAATAAAAGAAACATGAACACACATTAAGGCCATATTATATTTATTAAATACGCACATAATGCTTATCATTTGAAAATGTTAACAGGTTTCCCCCAAATAAAACCGTATACTGCAACGGCCTTGTAAAAAGGTCACATTTATTGCATGACTTTCAAAGACTAACAGACCTATCACGTACGCAAGTTCAATGACTGCAATATTATGAAATCTGGAGTTCTATCAACATCTAATGGCCCTTTTCCACTACCCTTTTTCAGCTCGCTTCAGCTCACTTCAGCCCGACACGGCTCGCGTTTCGACTACCAAAAACCAGCACGACTCAGCTCGCTTCAGCCCTGCTTAGCCCCTAAAACTCGCACCGTTTTGGAGTGGGGCTGAAGCGAGCCAAAGCGAGCCGAGTGAGGCTGGGGGCGTGAGCAGACACTCCCCTGTGCACTGATTGGTGAGGAGGAGTGTCCTCACATGCCCACACACGCCCCGCGAGCACGCTGGGATCTGTAAACACCGCAAACCCGGAAGATGAAGAATTACGAGAATTTCTGAAGCCTTATGCGCCTCGCCTCATCTATACGCTCTTGCCAGTATCTGTTGGCGTTGTCGGTGACAACAAGCCACAGCACCAAGACCAGCAACACTAACGACTCCATGTCCTCCATGTTTATTGTTTACTCTCCGGGTCGTGAGACTACCGCTTAAAAGGTCACTGATGTCACTGTTTGCGCTGCTTAACGACATCACGTGACGTCCACCCACTTTCGCTAACTCCACCCAATGTGTCCACCCACTTCCAGCCAGCACGGTTCAGCGCGGTTGTAGTCGAAATGCAACTCCAACAGCCCCGCTCAGCCCGACTCAGCACGGCACGGCTCAGCCCGACTCAGCCGCGTTTGTAGTGGAAAAGCGGCATAAGGTTCAACGTACAGGCTAGTCTGCCTTTCAGGCTCTCTGGAGCCACATTCATCTGGCGTGCACACCAAGAACAGACTTTTTATGAAGGTTTCTAACATTAACTGAATATTATCCTTCTTCTTTAGTGTTCTGCCTGATTGCAGGTCTGCTTCGACAGCTTCAGCTGTCAAAGTTTCTAGGGAACACTACAGTAGTGCTATCCCGTTGCCCTCTACTGGATTATGATAAAGGTTTTCCCCTCTCAACCAACCATTCACACCTATGGACAATATAGAGTAGCCAGTTAACCTAACCACATGTCTTTGGACTGTGGGGGAAACCCACGCTAACACAGGGAGAACATGCAAACTCCACACAGAAAGGCCTCTGTCGGCCACTGGGCTTGAACACAGAACCTTCTTGCTGTGAGGCGACAGTGCTAACCACGATACCGCCATGCTGCCCAACTGAATATTAACAGTGTTGTTTTGTGGCGCATAATCAATATTGATATTTATTTGCAGAATACCCACCAGTTACTTAAAAGCTGTTATGATTGTGCTGCATGTTAATAGTTAGCTGCATGAATATTTCTCTTCCACTAGTAGGACTCTTTGCTACAACAACTTTCGTGTCTTGTCTGTGAAGATTCTCAGTCATCCAGGTCATAGTAAACTGTGGGTGGTAAGAGAGAGCAACTGGACTTGCTTGAAGATTCTTGAAGACATTTCACCTCTCATCCGAAAGGCTTCTTCAGTTCTGTCTGACTAATAGGGAGTATCATGAGAGGATAAATACCTGATACTCCCTATTAGTCAGACAGAACTGAAGAAGCCTTTCGGATGAGAGGTGAAACGTCTTCAAGAATCTTCAAGCAAGTCCAGTTGCTCTCTTTTACCACCCACAACTTGTGTCTATATTACACTGAGGATCACATCATGTACACTGATCCTCAGTGCACATTCAGGCTAAAAAGTTAAAAAAAAACAACAACAAAAAAAACCCTGTCCTGTACAACTACAGTTTGTACTCCTCCAGTACACCCACATCAGGAAGGGTGATAATCCAATGGGATGTGAGACTCAATCCACACCCTCCTTGCAAGATCCACTCAGAGCTATAATGCAGAATTCTATTCCATCAGCCATGGAAATCATCATCACAGTGGCCTACAAGTTATTATTTATAAATCGAAGCAAACATGTGCGCTCCCCCCCTCCTCCCTTCTTGGCTCACATCATTGTAAGAAGAAACCATACCTGACTTCACATCAAGGCATGTTGCTTTGCAAAGTCGTATCATGACTCATCGGGTTACTATATGGCGGCACGGTGGTGTAGTGATTAGTGCTGTCGCCTCACAGCAAGAAGGTCCGGGTTCAAGCTCCGTGGCCGACGAAGGCCTTTCTGTGCGGAGTTTGCATGTTCTCCCCGTGGGTTTCCTCTGGGTGCTCCGGTTTCCCCCACAGTCCAAAGACATGCAGGTTAGGTTAACTGGTGACTCTAAGGGCCTCTGCATGCTCTTGCAACAAGGCTTTCGCAGATAGCTTTTCGCAGACAGTTGTAATTTATCGTTGAGTGGGGAGTAATAGGCGTGCGCGATGTTATTCACCGCCACAACGCAAGGGGGCGCGAAGTCGCTAGGAGTAGTTGGTGGGTGTGGTTAGTGGAGTGTTTATCCTCCGGTTACTTGTAATGACTAGAACTGGAGTCGTATAGATGTACGTACTTCCTCACTTCCTCGATCAACCGCTCTTCGTGCTGCTCCATCTTCACTCGTGTTTTTAAAAATGGCGGTCGTGAAAACAAACCAAACCGGGAAAGTAGGGAAGCGGAAGTGCGTGTACAGTGGATGTAGAGTGGACCAATCAGAGCCCTCTTGTCTGCGAGGCTTCTGCGGTGGTCACAATTTTTGGGAGGTGCGCGCAGAGCGTCTGCGAAGGTGGGGGGGCTACGCAGACGCTATCTGCGACGCCATCTGTGAGGACTGGGTTGTCAGCATAAATTGGCCTTAAATTGACCGTAGGTGTGAATGGTTGTCTGTGTCTATGTGTCAGCCCTGTGATGACCTGGCGACTTGTCCAGGGTGTACCCCGCCTTTCGCCCGTAGTCAGCTGGGATAGGCTCCAGCTTGCCTGCGACCCTGTAGAAGGATAAAGCGGCTACAGATGATGAGATGAGATGATTACTATAACTACCAAACATGATAAAAAAAAAAGAAATGATTAGTGCACCATATTGATTAAACTTATAAAAACAAGATGGGGGGGGGGGGGGGGGGGAGTCTGATGCACATCACAAAAGACAGAAAGCAACATTTAGGCTTACATCTTTTTAAAGGCCATCACTGTGGAACCTGCAGTACACAGACTTCTACAAAAGATGCATAATATTCATGGAGGACTCTTACAGACCCATGATCAGAGATATAATACATCCAATTTGTTTTGGTTAAAAGAGGCCAGAAAAAAAAAAAGGGGGAAGATAATTATAAACGGAAGTCCATACATGAACATAGAATTATTGTGAATCAATCTATTTATTTAAATAAAATCACACATTGATGTTGGACGCCCATCTTCAAACATAACACAATAAAATCACATGGCGAGCTAAATCGCTGGTCAGAAACTCAAGTTAACCTGCGAAATTACAGACTACCAGGCCTCGGGATAGCGCCTAATAACTAGTCAAGCTATGCGATTTTTTTTTTCTTCTATGGAAAGAAGAGCTTGGAATAGCCACACAAGTTAACTCGGTAACATTATCAGGTTAGCTAATTAGCCATAGCTGGCTCATGCCAGTCAGAAAGCCAACACTCCAGGACACACGCTGTTTAGTCAAGGTGACACTGAAGCAGCTCACATTTGGCTGTTAGCAACTTTTCAATGATGTAGCGGTTCTAGCCAGTTAACTACCTACCTGTTGTGACCGTCATAACTATCGAGTTTGGTCAAGATGCATTAATAATATCAGTGTGTGTATAAATTGGCTTCTTAATTACACATGGTAGAATTCAGCAGATAAATAATAAACTAGATAGCTGGCTTGCAGGCCGTTACAGAGATGCATTATGGGAGGTAATCCGCTACAATACAAGTCTAGAGGCTAACACAGCTAGCTAAACTCCCACACAGCTTATTTAAAAAGATAAATTTACCTTGCACGGAGAGGGAAGACTCCCAGAGCTGGGCTGTACGCCCCAACGGCTGAAAGAACCGTGCTCGATTTCAGCAGAGCCATTACTACAACCGTGCGCGATTAAAGCTAAATGAGAACACACTCCCCTCCAGCACCAAGACTGAGAAAGAAAGTAGCCGCAGCACGGTTTTCTTGTGAAGCGCGCAGAGAACGAACAGCGCCTCCTACAGCACCGCACCGGAACGGAACAGAGGACAGAAGTGACAAAAAAAAAAAAGTCTTAAAGGTGCATAAGTGTTAGAATATCATCTCATCTCATCATCTCTAGCCGCTTATCCTGTTCTACAGGGTCAGATCAGATCAGACAAAACTTTATTTATCCCCGAAGGGCAATTAGAAAGGCGAAGAGCGGTACATTAAAAAAAAGAGCAAGAAAATAAAATCACAAAAATGGGTGGGCAAAAAAACAAACAAACAAAAAAACCCAGCGTATTGTAAACTATTATTTTTATGTTGTATTTTTATGTTATGTATTATGGCCAAACGTTGTTTATTTTATTTAATTTGGTTTCAATAGGAATGTGAAGTGGGCGGCACGGTGGTGTAGTGGTTAGCGCTGTCGCCTCACAGCAAGAAGGTCCGGGTTCGAGCCCCATGGCCGGCGAGGGCCTTTCTGTGCGGAGTTTGCATGTTCTCCCTGTGTCCGCGTGGGTTTGCTCCGGTTTCCCCCACAGTCCAAAGACATGCAGGTTAGGTTAACTGGTGACTCTAAATTGACCGTAGGTGTGAATGGTTGTCTGTGTCTATGTGTCAGCCCTGTGATGACCTGGCGACTTGTCCAGGGTGTCTCATCTCATCTCATTATCTCTAGCCGCTTTATCCTGTTCTACAGGGTCGCAGGCAAGCTGGAGCCTATCCCAGCTGACTACGGGCGAAAGGCGGGGTACACCCTGGACAAGTCGCCAGGTCATCACAGGACTGACACATAGACACAGACAACCATTCACACTCACATTCACACCTACGGTCAATTTCGAGTCACCAGTTAACCTAACCTGCATGTCTTTGGACTGTGGGGGAAACCCGGAGCACCCGGAGGAAACCCACGGGGAGAACATGCAAACTCCACACAGAAAGGCCCTCACCGGCCCCGGGGCTCGAACCCAGGACCTTCTTGCTGTGAGGCGACAGCGCTAACCACTACACCACCGTGCCGCCCTGTCCAGGGTGTACCCCGCCTTTTGCCCGTAGTCAGCTGGGATAGGCTCCAGCTTGCCTGCGACCCTGTAGAACAGGATAAAGCGGCTAGAGATAATGAGATGAGATTATTTTTGGTTCCAGGGGGAGTGTTTCCCCTCCGGCGGGATTTTGAGGGGAGTCGAGGCAGGTAAAAAAAAAAAGAAAAGGGAAATGTGTCCACGCTGAAAGTTGTCTCGCTGGTTTTTCAATAAAGAAGTTTATTTGTCAGCTGTAACCTGTCTATCCTTTACACCCACGTCACCAACAGGAAGGAGTTCGACAAGCTAACAGAAGTTCAGGTTACAGTATTATGTACAATGTACAATGGTAGGCCTGTTGCCAGTAACAAAGTAAAAAAAAAAAGGCAGCAGATAAAATATGGCAAATAAATAAAATGAAGCGTGGATAAAATTAAAATGACAATATGATTAGAGTGACATTGTAGTTAAAGTGACAAGGTGATATTGTAATATTGCACATCAGGACATGTGATATTGCACTAGAGTATTGTACAGAAGACTTAAGTTATTGTAACTGTCTTAGACTTCTTAGAGTTCAGGAGGAGAATAACACTTGGAACAAAGGTTGCTCTCCTCCTCTGGGTCTTACAGGCCGGACAGTGGAACCTGCGACCAGATGGCAGCTGCTCAAACGCCAGGAACAAAGCATGAGTCGAGTCCTTAAGAATTCGACGAGCCAGGCTGCTAGCCTGCTGCTCGTACACAGTATTCAGGTGGCGAGCAGGAAGTCCAATAATCTTAGAACACACCTTGACAATATTATGCAGGCGGTTCCTATCCTGTACAGTAATGGAGTAATATAGAATAGAATAATAGAAAAAGCATATAGAAAAAGCTAAAACACTTTCAATGAATGTATAATAGAATGTCAACAAGATGTTCTGACTGACAGAAAAAGAGTTCAGTTTCCTTAGTAGGTACATCCTCTGGTGGCACTTCCTCAGGATCCCTTCTGTATTGGAAGAGAACCTCAGTTGGTAGTCCAGAATGGTTCCCAGGTATTTATGTTCCTCAACTGTCTCGACCGGAAAACCATGGACCAAAGTGGTGACTATGGCGACATAGGGTCGCAGGCAAGCTGGAGCCTATCCCAGCTGACTACGGGCGAAAGGCGGGGTACACCCTGGACAAGTCGCCAGGTCATCACAGGGCTGACACATAGACACAGACAACCATTCACACTCACATTCACACCTACGGTCAATTTAGAGTCACCAGTTAACCTAACCTGCATGTCTTTGGACTGTGGGGGAAACTGGAGCACCCGGAGGAAACCCACGCGGACATGGGGAGAACATGCAAACTCTGCACAGAAAGGCCCTCGCCGGCCACGGGGCTCGAACCCGGACCTTCTTGCTGTGAGGCGACAGCGCTAACCACTACACCACCGTGCCGCCCCTTTTTGGCATAATGTTTTAAAGAAAGCACAACTTTATTCATCACACACTTGTGAAATTTCCTCTCTGCATTTAACCCATCTGAAGCAGTGAACACACACACATACCCAGAGCAGTGGGCAGCCATGCTAACAGCATCCGGGGAGCAGTTGGGAGTTAGGTGCCTCGCTCAAGGCCACCTCAGCCCAAGGCCGTCCCATATTAACCTAACCGCATGTCTTTGAACTGTGGGGGAAACCGGAGAATCCGGAGGAAACCCACGCAGACACGGGGAGAACATGCAAACTCTACACAGAAAGGCCCTTGCCGGCCACCGGGCTCGAACCCAGAACCTTCTTGCTGTGAGACAACCGTGTTTTGACCAGAGGTGGACAGTATCTGTACTTTACTTGAGTATTTTTTTTTGGAAACTTAAGACCTTAACTTCACTACATTTGAAAGACAAATATCGTACTTTTCACTCCACTACATTTCTGTCAAGGTCCTCGTTACTCATTACTATGAAGTGGCTTTGAAAGTGGATGTTTTTTTCTTTTCTTTTCTAAAACGTGATTGTTTTTTTCGCAGGTGACACTGAGACAGTCTATCAGTAATCACTAGGGTCACGTCATGTCCATAAACTGGATAAAATCAAGTTCAAGTGATTTCTCAGCGGCTTTATTTGAACATGATCAGTTGATGGCAGAATGGAAGGATGCGGTTTTTCTGGGAAATGCACGCACCCATGGCTATAGCTGGAACCCATGTTTCAGTTTTCTGAAAGGATTTGTTTCGTTTTAAATGTTTGCTGAAAACGAACCACATCAGGGCATCCAAAAACTCGCCATCCAACCTGCAGAAGCATCTTGAGGTATATAAATGTTTGTTCCAAGAGAAAGCTTGCAATGCAGTTGTCTGTGCTTTTAGAGCTAGCGATAATGTTGCAATAGCTATGCAGTGTAATTAGTCAAATGACTTTCCTGCCAATGATTTGCCCACCAAGTTGCCATTGCCTTGTCCACGGCTAACGTTTACACATAGCTAGTTAACTTGGACACTGTTAGTTAGCATATAAAAACGGAGTTACACTAACATGAATAACTTTAACTTATCTGAAGTCCTTTCAGAAATATGTTTTAGCATAATCTTACCAAATAAACAGAATGTAGAAATCTTTCTTTTCTAGTAACGTTAACTACCCAATATGATTTCAAGTTTGAAAAGAGTTTTCTAGCATGTCAGGTGGAGTTTCACTGACTAGCTAGCTTAACCTTAAACCACCATGATGGCACAGCATGCGCTCATTTTGTGAATTCACATTTCTGTCTTTGGTAACAGCATTAGGTTTTGCAAGCGTTGTGGCAATAATACCACAATGCGTTGATAGAAAATGTACTTTTAACACTTAAGTATTTTTAAAAGCAAGTACTTCAGTACTTTAACTTAAGTAAAAATTTGACAACTTTCACTTGTATCGGAGTAATTTTTGACCACTGGGATCTGTACTTTGACTTAAGTAATGAAGTTGGGTACTTTGTCCACTTCTGGTTTTGACTGATGCATGCTCACTTGCATGCTCCCCTTCCTTTTTTAATATTCACGTGAATAACTCTGTACACTGATCTTCATCTCTGTACACTTTGTTTCCTTCAGGTGCTGCTTGGTAGCGATAAAAAACAGAGTATTCTGGTGTATCTATTTTTACATTTGTTTTAAATTGATTACTTCTTTTCTTTCCTCCCGTTTTTGGTTCTTAGTGTGATAATCTTTGTATAAATATTGTTCAATGATTAGTAAACTTTGGACTGAGTAAAGTTGATAACTGTTGTGTCTCGTTTGCTCATTCTCCAAGCGCTTGATGCTTTGCACGAAGGAGGGCTGAGTTCTGATGAGATTTGAACCGAAGAAACAGTCGACTTGTTATTTCTCCATAGTACAGAAGTCTGAAAAATATGAAGAACGCGATAAAAAGTAGTTGTTGAAATAATGGCATTAGCAAAGGTATACTGCATGGCTGAGAAAATCCATTTGAAAATGATGGCCCAGGTCAGTCTACATGTCCATAATGACAGTACTTCGCCCTTCTGTCAGTCTTTTTATAGACACACCCCAACACCCCTTCACCTTGCCCCCATCTCAATCTGTTCAGAAAGGAAAACATGGTGGAATCAAGTAAACACCCCTCACAGCCAAATACTTAGATACTTGTACAATATCAAAAACCTATAGCGCACCACATGCACTCCGAGTGCTTTGGCTCGACTCTGTATAATAACACGGCTCCGAAATGTCAAAGCAGGTTTCCGTCAGCCAGTTCTTTAGAAAACCAAGGCTGCATCCGATTATACATACTTCCATATGATTAGTATGCAAAAATCAGTATGTAAGGTGTTCGAATACTCAATAGGCATTTCATACAAGTCGGATGGTACCCGGATGATCTACTACATCCGTCGTATGTGAATGTACCGCACTACGCTACACTACACGAGCCCAAAATTCAGCTGTGGTCGCCGAATAACGGAAGAATTCCCCCGGTGAAAAATAGATACAGTTCGAAATGAATCCAGTTGTTGCAATGGTGAAGTTTCAAGAAATTGTTTAAACATTTCTGCCAAATAAATAAATGAATTAATGAATGAACTAACCCCAATTCCAAAAAAAAAAAAAAATTGGTATGCTGTGTAAACATAAAAACAGAATGTGAAGATTTGCAAATCATGGAAACCACATATTTCATTGAAAACAGTACAAAAGACAACATATCAAATGTTGAAACAGAAATTTTTATTGGTTTTTGAAAAATATATGCTTATTTTGAATTTGATGTCAGCAACACGTTTCAGAAAAGATGGGGACTGGGCAATAAAATACTGAAAAAGCTGTGTAATGCTGAAAAAAGAATCCCTCAGTTGCAAAAAATTTGGGGGATCATATCATCTATGGTACATGATATCATTAAAAGATTCAGAGAATCTGGAGAAATCTCTGTATGCAAGAGACAAGGCTGAAAACTGACATTGGATGCCTGTGATCTTCAGGCCCTCAGGCAACACTGCATTAAAAGCAGACACGTGTCTGTAGTGGAAATCACTGGTTGGGCTCAGGAATACTTCAGAAACCCATTGTCTGTGAAAACAGTTAATTACTGCATCCACAACTGCAAGTGGGCGGCACGGTGGTGTAGTGGTTAGCGCTGTCGCCTCACAGCAAGAAGGTCCTGGGTTCGAGCCCCGGGGCCGGCGAGGGCCTTTCTGTGTGGAGTTTGCATGTTCTCCCCGTGTCCGCGTGGGTTTCCTCCGGGTGCTCTGGTTTCCCCCACAGTCCAAAGACATGCAGGTTAGGTTAACTGGTGACTCTAAATTGACCGTAGGTGTGAATGTGAGTGTGAATGGTTGTCTGTGTCTATGTGTCAGCCCTGTGATGACCTGGCGACTTGTCCAGGGAGTACCCCGCCTTTCGCCCGTAGTCAGCTGGGATAGGCTCCAGCTTGCCTGCGACCCTGTAGAAGGATAAAGCGGCTAGAGATAATGAGATGAGATGAGACAACTGCAAGTTAAAACCAGATATAAACAATATCCAGAAACACCACCACATTCTCTGGGCCTAAGCTAATTTCTCAAGCTTTTTTACAATGAGTGGAAAATTGTCCCGAGGTCTGATGACTCAAACATAGAAATTCTGTTTAGAAATCATGGACATCACATCTTCCAGGCTAAAGAGGAGAGGGACCATCCGGCTTGTTATCAGTGCACAGTTACAAAGCCAGCATCTGTGACGGTATGAGGGTGCATTAGTGAATATGACATGGGTAGCTTGTACATCTGGGAAGACATCATTAATGCTGAATGATATATACATGTTTCAGAGCAATATGCTGCCATCCAGACAAAATCTTTTTCAGGGAAGGCCTTCCTTCTTTCAGCTTGACAATGCCAAACTGCTTTCTGCACCTACTAAAACTGCATGGCTCCGTAGTAAGAGAGTCCAGGTGTTAAACTGGCCTGCCTGCAGTCCAGACCTGTCTCCCATTTAAAACATTTGGTGCATTATGAAGTGCAAAATATGACAAAAGAGACCCCAAACTGTTGAGCAACTGAAATTGTATATCAGGCAAAAATGGGACAACAGCCATCCATCTATCCATTATCAATAGCTGCTTATCCTTTTCTACAGGGTCACAGGCAAGCTGGAGGCTATCCCAGCTGACTACAGGCGAAAGGCGGGGTATGCCCTGGACAAGTCGCCAGGTCATCACAGGGCTGACACATAGACACAGACAACCATTCACACTCACATTCACACCTACGGTCAATTTAGAGTCACCAGTTAACCTAACCTGCATGTCTTTAGACTGTGGGGGAAACTGGAGCACCCGGAGGAAACCCACGCAGACACAGGGAGAACATGCAAACTCCACACAGAAAGGCCCTCGCTGGCCACTGGGCTCAAACCCAGGACCTTCTTGCTGTGAGGTGATCGTGCTAACCACTACACCACCGTGCCGCCCCATGAGACAACATTTCTCTTTCAAAACTACAGCAGTTGGTCTCCTCAGTTCCCAAACATTTACAGTGTGTTGTTAAAAGTAGAGGTGATGCAACACAGTAGCTAGAAGATATGGTTTATCTTCTCATGTTGAAAAACTTGCATTTTTCATACAAAATACATTGCAGATCTGAGTGACGTATTTAAATAATATTGGCTGGCATTGAGTGGTATATTAGATATATTCCATTCAGCTAGCGTGATACTGAATGAGTCAAAGACGAGTTCAATATCATACTAGCTGAATGGAATATATATGATATACCACGAAAAAAACCCCAGCCAATATTATTATTATTATACATACACATTCCTTTCGGGTGTTCAACGCATCTTTCTCTTTCAAAATTCTCTCAAAATACCCCTGTCCCAACTTTTTTGAAATGTGTTGCTGACATCAAATTCAAAATGAGCATATATTTAAAAAAATAATAATAACATCTCAGTTTCAACATTTGATATGTTGTCTTTGTACTATTTTCAATTAAATATAGAGTTTCCATGATTTGGACACAAGTGTTTTAGTGGGAAATATGCCACTCATATTTGTCATACGAACTACATCTGGGACATGGAGAACCAAAACCGGGATACATAGTACTGTGCAAAAGTCTTAGGCACATGCAATGAAATGCTGTAAAGCAAAGATGGCTTCAAAAATAATGAAATTAAATGTTTCTACATTAAAAAAATACCCTAAAAATCAGCAAGCAGTACTGCATGAAAAAAGTCAATATTTGGTGAGAGACGACCTTTGGCTTAAAAAAAAAAGATAGCAGTATCAGGTACAGTTAGTGCAGTTTTATAAGAAACTGAGTTGTAAATTTTACTGAGCATTTTACAGAACCAGCTACAGTTCTTCTAGATATTTTGACTGTCGCACTTCATTCTTATTTTTGCAACAAAACCCAGCAGCCTTCATTATATTTTTGTCTGAAAAGTGTTCCGTTATGTAATATGCTGGGTTTTTTTTTTTTACTGACTTATAAACATTTTTCTGTAACATTTAATTTTGTGCTGGAAAACTAATGTTTAAATCTAAAGTGTTTTTGTACTGATTCCATAATGTGGAAGCCACAAAATAAAAGTCTATAACAAAGTTTCTACTAAAAAAAAAAGGTGCCTAAGACTTTTGCACAGTACTGTAAATCTATCACTCATAAAGAAATCAAATTGTTTTGATACATTTGCGTACTTTGTTTGTGAATGTGTCTTTTTAATAAAAAGAAAATCACACATTGGCTAGAAGATATGAAGTTTATCTTCTCATGTTGAAAAACCTACATTTTTCATACAAAATACATTGCGGATCTGAGTGACATATTTAAATAATATTGGCTGGCTTTGAGTGGTATATTAGATATATTCCATTTAGTTAGCATGATGCTGAATGAGTCGAAGACGAGTTCAATATCATGCTAGCTGAATGGAATATATCTGATAAACCACGAAAAAAAGCCAACCATTATTATTATTATTATTATACATACACATTCCTTTTGGGTGTTCAACGAATCTTTCTCTTTCAAAATTCTCTCAGAATCTTCCGTATTTAACGAAGCACACCTGCTGGCCATGTTTGTTTACAAATTGTCACAGTCGCTCTCTAGCATGGAAGCTTTACATCTCCGATGTGTGATGTTATGTTGTCTTGACAACCATGCAGTACTGTAAACCATATTCAATGCTCATTCTCCATTGGGTAGAGTGGCATAAGACACATAGGATAAGCAATATGCTAACAATATTGCATGCTATCAAACCAAATGAATGAACCCGCTAGAAGGGAACAGAATACATGTTTTTATTCCATCGAAAAAGTGTCCTATATGTATAATAAGTCCCGATATTTCACTCCGATGATGTCACTCCCAATGTTTTCCAGCTGACTAGATGCACGTTGTCAAAATGGCAAACCGGTTCAAAATTAAAATTCTTTTGATTAACTTGCATATTTGTTTGTGGATGTGTCCAAACAATATAAAGAACATTACCCGGTGGTGCGAAGATATGAAGTTTATCTTCTCGTGTTGAAAATATTTTCACTTGTTCACTTCCCTCATTTGTGAATATGTTCACCACTTGAATGTAAACTTCATATCTTTGTGCAACTGTGTAATATATGCTATCTATCTATCTATCTATCTATCTATCTATCTATCTATCTATCTATCTATCTATCTATCTATCTATAATATAACTAATGCCGCTTTTCCACTACAAACGCGGCTGAGCCGTGCCGTGCTGAGTCGAGCTGAGTGGGGCTGTTGGCGTTGCATTTCGACTACAACCGTGCTGAACCGTGCTGGCTGGAAGTGGGTGGACACATTGGGTGGAGTTAGCGAAAGTGGGTGGACGTCATGTGATGTCGTTAAGCAGCGCAAACAGTGACATCAGTAAGCTTTTAAGCGGTAGTCTCACGACCCGGAGAGTAAACAATAAACATGGAGGACATGGAGTCGTTAGTGTTGCTGGTCTTGGTGCTGTGGCTTGTTGTCACCGACAACGCCAACAGATACTGGCAAGAGCGTATAGATGAGGCGAGGCGCATAAGGCTTCAGAAATTCTCGTAATTCGTAATTATTCTTTTTCCGGGTTTACGGTGTTTACAGATCCCAGCGTGCTCGCGGGGCGTGTGTGGGCATGTGAGGACACTCCTCCTCACCAATCAGTGCACAGGGGAGTGTCTGCTCACGCCCCCAGCCTCACTCGGCTCGCTTTGGCTCGCTTCAGCCCCACTCCAAAACGGTGCGAGTTTTAGGGGCTAAGCAGGGCTGAAGCGAGCCGAGTCGTGCTGTTTTTTGGTAGTCGAAACGCGAGCCATGTCGGGCTGAAGTGAGCTGAAGCGAGCTGAAGTGAGCTGAAAAAGGGTAGTGGAAAAGGGCCATAACTGTATACTGCAACACATTTATTGCATGACTTTCAAAGACTAGCAGCCCTGTCACATACGCAAGTTCTATCTATCTATCTATCTATCTATCTATCTATCTATCTATCTATCTATCTATCTATCTATCTATCTATCTATCTATCTATCTATCTATCTATCTATCTATCTCAAACACACACACACACACACACACACACACACACACACACACACACACACACATTTCATGGCATACTATATGTGGGTATACATAATCTGTGAATGTCCAGGTCAGAGGACAGGAAAGATGGTGGCCAAATTGTGTCCTTACTACTCGCCCACATCCTCAGAGAATGTATTAAAGTTACGGTCAGGTTGTGGGTACTTCACCATCTTTAGTACAAACTGAGAATTTGGTTGCAGGTCAAATGATGGTGCAGAGGCAAGCAATATACAGAAAAGCGCCAAGCTCTGAATGAAATGGAAGATGCGATAGGAAAAAAAAGACATTTAATGTAGGTGAATGTCTTTATATAATTAACAATAGCAAGGCCAGATGAAGCTTCATGAAACACTGAAACTTTCCAGTCAATTTTGTTGAGAAATGGTTCATTTCTCGAGGCTTCACTTGCTCACTAGAGACACCTATTGGTCAATGATCACTCGTACAATCATCCATCCATCCATCCATCCATTATCCGTAACCACGTATCTGGACAATCATACATATAACTGCAAACTGCATGACAGTGTGACTGGTGCACATCAGTTCATCAAACCAGTGTTATATAAAGATACATGTAAAAATATATACTAAATATCTATATTCTGAATAGAACTTAGAAGTTCAACGAGTTGATACAATATATTTTAGGATATAAAATTAGTATATTTAATATATTTCAATGTTTTGACATATTAGGGAATTGAGTAATGTACATCATAATAATGGTATTACTACAGCTACAGTTGTGAGTAGTAGGAAGCAATGTGCTTGAAACTGGACAGAAGTGCTTGTGGGACTTATGTGCTTGTGGTAATGATAATTATGTGGGATTTATGTGCTTGTGGGACTGGACTGAAAAAATCTTATTGATTTTTTATTAAAGAATAGACTTGAAACAATTTCACCCACCTTTGAAAAGACAGATTCACAGACAACAGAAGAGGTTGGGGTGCACAAACATTTCAAAGCAAGGAGATATAAATGTGGGTAGTCTACATCCTTCTGCTTTGCTCAGTACTGCAAAGGGTCCTCTGATCTAGAAATGTATAACATGTACAACAGCCAATATACATATCTTATGCATGGTTCTAATAGAGTGACATTATGCTTTATGATCACCTACCTTGGCTGGATCCTTCACTGTTCTTCTTGACAGCAGTAATGTTTTGGTTTTTTTTACCTTATTAGTTGATACAATTGTAAACTGTTGCCATACAAGTGAATATCTCCTTCTTGCTGCTGGCTCCATCTTAAAGCTATCAGAATTTTTTTTTTACTCTGCTTTACTCAAACGTTACAAACTCTCCAGTACTAGTGCATCTCAAACAATCAGAGTATCTTGAAAAAGTTTAATTTAGTTTAATTCCATCAGTTATTTAAGAAAGTGAAAATGTAATATCTTTATTACACGTAAATGAAAATATTCCAAGCATTTCTCTGTTTTAATTTTTATAATTATGGCCTACAATGTAAAACATTTAAAAAATGTCAAAATATTAGAATATTTAATTTTGACTTTGAGTAAAATAGTATAAATACTGTGTCTCTCTAGGTCTAGTTCAGTACACACAACCACAATCTTGGGGAAGACTGCTGACTTGACATTTGTCCAGAGGATGATCATCGACACCCTCCACAAGGAGGATAAGACACAGAAGGTCATTGCTGAAAAGGCTGGCTGGAAAAGGTGCACAAGCAACAGGGATGACTGCAGCCTTGAGAGGATTGTCAAGAAAAGGTGATTCAGGAACTTGGGAGAGTTTCACAAGGAATGGACGGAGGCTGGTGTCAGTGCATCAAGAGCCACCACGCACAGATGTCTTCAGGAAAGGGGCTACAACTGTCACCTTCCTAATATCAAGCCACTCCTGAACCAGAGATAAAACATCAGAAGCATCTTACCTGGGCTAAAGAGAGAAAGAACTGAACTGTTGTTCAGTGGTACAAAGTCCTCTTTTAAGAAGAATGTAAATTTTGCATTTCATTTGGAAATCATGGTCCTAAGGTCTGGAGGAAGAGTGGAGAGGCACAGAATCTGAGGTGTTTGAAGTCCAGTGTGATGTTTCCGCAGTCTGTAATGATTTGGGGTGCCATGTCCTCTGCAAATGTTGGTCCACTGTGTTTTATCAAGTCCAAAGTCAATGCAGCCATCTACCAGGAGATTCTAGAGCACTTCGTGCTTCCATCTGCTGACAAGCTTCATGGAGATGCTGAGTTCCTTTTCCAGCAGGACTTAGCACTTGCCCACAGTGCCAAAACTACTACCAAATGGTTTGCTGACCATGTTATTACTGTACTTGATTGGCGAGCCACCTTTCCTGACCTGAACCCCAGAGAGAATCTATGGAGTACTGTCAAGAGGAAGATGAGAAACACCTGACCCCAAAATACAGACAAGCTGAAGGCCACAATCAAAGCAACCTGGGCTTCAATAACACCTCAGCAGTGTCACAGGCTGCTCACCTCCATGCCTCACTGCACTGATGCAGTAATTCATGGTAAAGTTGCCCCAACCAAGTATTGAGTGTATAAATGAACATACTTTTCAGAAGCTGGACATTTCTGTTTTGTAAATCCTTTTTGATTGATCTTAGGAAATATTCTAATAATTTGAGATCGTGGATTTCTGATTTTCATGAGCTATAAGCCATAATCATCAAAATTAAAACAAAAAAAGGCTTGAAATATTTCACTTTATGTGTAATGAATATAGAATATATGAAAGCTTACCTTTTTGAATTAAATTCTGAAAAAAAACTTTTTCATGATATTCTAATTGTTTGAGATGCACTATTATATATATACAGTGTTAGTCAAAATTATGTTAACACTTAAACGTTAGAAACCATTTATTCACAAAACATACATCATATGTGCAAGATGATTTACAGGATGGTCTCAACCTGTTCGCCATCATGTTCAACTCACAAAAACCAGTGAGCAACAGTACCATTTAAAGAATGGTAACTGTGCTCACTGTTACTTATGTTTATACTTATTTATATTTACTATTTCATCTTTGCACTATGCACCATATTGCACCAAAAGGGAAAATCCTTTCTGTGATGAACAGCTAAAATCCAGATTCATATATCAGTAATATCACTTGTAAAATATCTGCACACTCATACTGTCATTCTGTGCACACTGTATACTTTATATTTATCTACAACCCTGATTCCAAAAAAGTTGGGACAAAGTACAAATTGTAAATAAAAATGGAATGCAATAATTTACAAATCTGAAAAAATGATATTGTATTCACAATAGAACATAGACAACATATCAAATGTCAAAAGTGAGACATTTTGAAATTTCATGCCAAATATTGGCTCATTTGAAATTTCACACATCTCAAAAAAGTTGGGAAGGGGCAATAAGAGGCTGGAAAAGTTAAAGGTACAAAAAAGGTAAGGTCTGCTGGAGGACCAAATTGCAACTCATTAGGTCAACTGGCAATAGGTCATTAACATGACTGGGTATAAAAAGAGCATCTTGGAGTGGCAGTGGCTCTCAGAAGTAAAGATGGGAAGAGGATCACCAATCCCCCTAATTCTGTGCCAACAAATAGTGGAGCAATATCAGAAAGAAGTTCGACAGTGTAAAATTGCAAAGAGTTTGAACATATCATCATCCACAGTGCATAATATCATCAAAAGATTCAGAGAACCTGGAAGAATCTCTGTGCGTAAGGGTCAAGGCCGGAAAACCATACTGGGTGCCCGTGATCTTCGGGCCCTTAGACGGCACTGCATCACATACAGGCATGTTTTGTTGGGATTCGAACCTGGGTCGCTGGTGTGATAATCCAGCAAACCCCCACTAGGCCACCAGGGGGATAACTCAAGTGCAGAGGCGTGAGGCAAAAGTAGAGTATCAAAAACAGTTTATTTACAATATGTACAATCCAAGGGAAAAAACAAAAATAATAATCCAAAGCTCAGAAGATAAGCAAAAATAAAATATCCCAAGGTTCAAAGTCCAAAATCCAAATAAGAAAAGAAGAGGCAAAAACTCAAATGCTCAGAAGATCAAAAGGTCAAAACAAAATCCACAAAGTCCAAAAGAAAGAAGCAAAAAACCAAGAATACAAAGACACAGGCAAGGTACATGAGACAGAGGGAACTAGCACTAACAGCATAGCAAAGGAAAAAGACTCCGTGACAAGGGAACAAACAGAGGGGTATTTATACACACACTAATTAAGGAACAGGGCGGGGCAGGAAACAGGCAATGAAGACAAACACAAAAAACACAGTGGCGGCCTCTAGAGGCCAAAACAAACATGACAAGATGGAAATAACAGCAGCCTCTAGAGGCGAAAACAGTCCCAGTCCTAACAGGACCCCCCCCCAGGAGCGTCTCCTGACGTTCCCAGGGCGATCTGGATGGGCTGAATGGAAGTTCCGGCATAGTCCTTTATCTAGAATGTCCCGGGCGGGGACCCAACAGCGTTCCTCAGGGCCATAGCCCTCCCAATCAACTAGATATTGAAGCCCACTGTGGACCCGGTGGGAGTCAAGCAGGCGATGCATGGTGAACACAGTCTGACCCTGGAAGATGCGGGGGGTGGGGGGTTCCTAGGGGCAGGGGCATACGTGGACGTCAGTACGGGCCGCAACAGGGAAACATGGAAAGTGGGGTTGATCCTCAGAGTCCGGGACAACTGGAGCCAGTAGGTGACAGGGTTCACCCTGCGCCAGGGCCAGATTAATACTTTCTGAGGCCCGGGGCTAATTACCAGGATGAGGCCCTTCATATCGTGTCCTAACGCATGACCTCACACAAACCCACGACAGGTGCACTGACACATCAGCGCACACAGTACCAATCTATGACACACTACCGTTTAAAGCGAACTGGCAATATCAATTCAATTCAATTCAATTCAATGGTAGCTTTATTGCCATGACTCATTGCAGTAGTGTTGACAAAGCTGACAGAATAATGATGGAAAACAAAACATATCTGAATAGACCTATACTTAAAAATGTAGGAAGAAAGAAACTAAGAAATTAAACTTATGGTGACTTGTATTAGGCTAATCATCCCAAAAAAGGTAATAAAATGTATTTGTGGTAGATAGAAGAAAACTTAAGGTATGATTTAGATTTTTAAAAAAAAGGGAAGTTTTGCAATACTTGTAGCTTAGTCAGATAGAATGAAAGGAAACATTATCGTGTATAGTAGTAATAATAATATTTTTAAATGAATAAATGCATAAATCAATATGTATAGCCTGTAGGTACTGTAGACCAGTGTTTCACAAACTTTTTTTCATGGTGACCCACATTTTAAAAGCCACAAACCTTTTTCGCGAAACAAGTCAATAGAGATTATATGTAATTCACAAAGTTGTAATTGACCAGTATTTAAAAAACATTTTTAAAAAGCTCAATGAATACATGTTCAAAATACACACATGTTCAGGTTACTCACAAACCCAAGCAAGAAGGCAGACAGGCAAATTTATGGTGCAACATATTCGGGGTAGGCTATTTGAAATGTGCACACAAACACGCTAAAAACTATTTTACAATTAATGGAGCATATTGAGTAGGCAGCGGCGGCCCGTCAGAAAAAAAACATGACTCACCAAGTGATTTCAAAAGGCCCGTTTTCTGCTCTTCCTCAATGCAAAATCATCAATGAGCTCCTCAAAGTCCAGTTGTCCCAGTATGTCATGCTCTATTGACATTAAAGTCAGATTGTTCAGTCTCTCCTCCAACATTGATGTTCTCAGTCTATGCTTGATAATGCCCAGTTTGGAAAATGACCTCTCCCCGCTGGCATTGCTGACAGGCAATGTAAGGTAAATCCTGAGTGCTATGTCGACATTTGGGAAAACATTTTGTAGATGCCTCTCTCGAATGAATGCCAGTAAGTTCCTCGGCTTTCTGTTTTCAGTGGAAACTTTTGCGAAATGCACAAACTGCCCCAGTTCGTCAGGGAAATCATCCGCCAGGTCTTCATGGTATTTTGCCTGCAGGTTGACACTTTTCTCGCATATTTCACTGAGGGACAATTTGTCTAGTTGCGTTAGAAATCCGAAGTATGTGCAGGTTTCTTTGTACACTGCGTGTCTCTGCTGTAATGCACTAATCAGTTTGTCTATTATGACAAAGAATGTCTCCCGAAATCGGTCTTCTCCTGCATTGTGCACATGGTCAGGTTCGTCGGTGTCATCGGCTCGGGTGGTGCGCTTCACTGGTCGAGTCACTGTGTACTGCTGTGACAATGACAGTGATTTGGCCTGGGATTCCAAGTGTTTGAACTGGGAGTGTAAATTGGACACAAAGTCTATGAGGGACTGGAGTAATTCCAGAGCAGTAACTAGGTCCAAATCCACTGTCTGCAGGGCCGTGCTTGTGATTTCAAATCTTTGCAGCACGGTATCCCATATGATGGTGAGGAATGCTGTCTCGAATCTATTCATTTTTTTTGCCAGGGATTTCGCCTCCTCACGTGCGGCTGATTTCTGATTGTCATCTTCCGCTATCTCCTTTAAAGTGTCGTGGACATTTCTGAAATTTAAACGGAGAGATTTTGTAGCCCGTGCATGTGCCGCCCATCGCGTAGATGAAAGTCCCTTCACCGTCTCCATGCGTTTGTTCTCGTTAGACTCAAGTCCATCCATTAATATTTTCCAGCGGCTAGGCGAAGCTGCGAAAAAAGTGAAAATGGATTGAATCAGCCTAAAAAAAGAACTGGCGTCACGGCAACAATCCACACTACAGACCCCAACAAGGTTCAGGGAGTGGGCCGCACATGGAATCCAATCAGCAAGGGGGTTTCTTTCCTGAATTCGAGCACGCAATCCCTTGTACGCACCTGACATGTTGGACGCATTGTCAAAGCACTGTCCCCTGCAATTTCTGATGTCAATGTGCATGTCCTGCAGCACACTTGTGACAGAGTCAAAAAGGGACTCGCCTGTATGGCTAAATATGGGCAGAAATTTCAAAAATCTCTCAAAGATTTTGCCCTCCTCAGACACATAACGCACCACAAACGTTAACTGGTCAATGTGACTCAAATCCGGTGTAGAATCCACTATCAGAGAAAAATACTTCGCGTTTTGCAGCTGCATAATGATCTCTGCTTGAACTCGCTGACCCATGAGACCAATAAACTCCTCGCATATAGTAGATGACAAATATGAGGGTGTCCCTCGCCCCTTATTTCCGTATTTTTTCAAGTGTTCATCCAGAAAGGGGTCAAACTTGCCCAGCAACTCCAAAATTCCCAAATAGTTGCCATTGTGCACTGAGCCCAGTGTTTCGTTGTCTCCGCGGAATGCGAGCCCACGCTCTGACAAAAATTTAATTACTGCCACAATTCTCCGCAGTACTTCTCTCCAGTAATTAGCCTCATCTTTGAGTTGATCCTGCAGCTCCGCATCTATCCCACGTACCTGCGTGCACGCAAGCCAAGTGAGCACTGCATTTCGGTGAGGCTGGCCCGCTTCATGCATCTCCACCCGGTCAATGGAATGCTTCCAATCTGAAAATCCATGTGTGAAAGCGGATGATTCGTGACCGAATAGTTTGCAAAAAAAGCAAAACACGTTTCCAGTGGATGGGGAGTAAGAAAGCCATTCTCTTGCTACCTTTTCTCCATTTCTGAGCGAGCGGCTGAACAATGTTTTGCTCAGACATCGTTTCTGACTTTTATAAGTCCTTTCAGAAGTCGAAAAATTGTCATCTTTATGTTGACAAAGTGTGGGTGCCGTAATTCCCTTTCCGACCCAGTAGGTACGCATCTTCTCATTAACTTCTCCCCAACATGCAACATCGGTCGATATATCTGTTTTTGCCCCTGCCTCAGAATCAACAGGCTCCTCCGCTACATTACCCGCCGCTGGTTCTTCTCCGTCACTTGTTTCTTCAGAGGAGATTGTATTGCTAGCAGACTGGCTAGTTGTGTTGGTTAGTTGGCTAGTGGCCATTGGTTGCTGTCCTTTGCTGACAGTTGCATCTTCGCTGGTAGCCGCTACAGCAGGCTGACTAGTACTCCACATATTGGTTAGTTTGGGTGTTTTCTTAAGTAATTCTGTCACTCTTTCGTGTTTTATTGCTTGTAATTTTCTTTTTTTGGCCCCGCTCTCATGTTTCCTTTGACCCGACATTTTCGCTCGTTTTTTACTCTACTTCTACTAACTTTAGTCACTTGACATCAGCAACCGGAGGCCCCCCTTGGTGGTGAGGCCCGGGGCTGCAGCCCTTTTAGCCCATTCTTTTAATCCGGCCATGCCCTGCGCACCACCTTGATGGGGCCAATGTAGCGAGGAGCAAGCTTGCAGTTCTCCACCCGCAGCGGAAGGTCCTTAGTGGACAGCCAAACCTGCTGCCCAGGGCGGAAAGCGTGGGCAGGTCTTCTATGGCAGTTGGCCTGAGTCTGGTTGGTTCTGGAGGTCTGGATGAGGGTCTTCCTGACCTTGCTCCAGGTCTTGCGACACCGTCTCACATATTGGTTGACCGAGGGCACCCCCGTGTCCTCCTCCTGGTCCAGGAACAGAGGTGGCTGGAACCCGAATTGGCACTGGAATGGCGACAGCTTGGTGGCCGATGACTGCAGGGTGTTGTGGGCGTACTCTGCCCATGGCAGCCAGGTGCTCCACGATGTCGGGTTATCCATAGCCAGGCCTCGCAGGGTGGTTTCCAGGTCCTGGTTGAGCCTCTCCGTCTGGCCATTGGACTGTGGGTGAAACCCAGAGGAGAGGCTGGCAGTGGCTCTGATGACCTTGCAGAACCTGTGCCACACTCAGGAGGAGAACTGGGGCCCTCAGTCCGAGACGATGTCCTGCGGGAGACCAAAGACTCGGAAGACATGAGTGAATAATAGTTTAGCAGTTTCAAGAGCAGAAGGGAGCTTGCACAGTGGTAAAAAGTGACAGGCCTTGGAGAATCTGTCAACTATGACCAATATGACAGTGTTACCTTGTGACTCAGGGAGACCCGTGATGAAGTCGACTGCCACGTGGGACCAGGGATGCCGGGGAATGGTCAGAGGATGCAGGAGACCCTGGGGATGCTGTCGCGGGTTCTTGGTTCTGGTGCAGACCTCACAGGACAGGACAAATGACCTTACTTCCTTCTCCATGTTAGGCCACCAGAAGCGTCTTTTCAGGAAGTCCAGGGTCCTCCGAGCTCCCGGGTGGGCGGTGAGAGGGGAAGAGTGACCCCACTGGAGAACCTTAGCCCGGGCTTGATGTGGGACATACAAGAGGCCCGGTGGCCCCGTCCCAGGACCGGGGTCTTGGTGTTGGGCTCGTCGGACGGCCTCCTCAATACCCCAGCGGACAGGGGCCACAATCCAGGACACAGGGATAATAGGCCCGACTTCACTCTCTGTGTTAGTGGCAGAGAACAGCCTGGACAGTGCGTCAGGTTTGGTGTTCTTGGAGCCGGGGCGGTACGAGAGGGGGAAGTCAAACCGACTGAAAAACAGGGTCCACCTAGCCTGTCGTGGGTTCAGTCTCTTGGCTTGCTGGAGGTACTCCAGGTTCTTGTGGTCCGTCCAAACCTGGAATGGATGTTGCGTTCCCTCCAGCCAGTGCCTCCACTCCTCAAGGGCCAGTTTGACCGCTAGGAGTTCTCGATCCCCCACATCATACCGGGACTCCGCAGGATTCAGCCGGTGGGAGAAGTAAGCGCAGGGGTGCAGCTTTCCTTCCGAACGTTGAGAGAGCACCGCGCCGACACCACTGTCTGAGACATCCACCTCCACGATGAATGGTTGGGAGATGTCTGGGAGGACCAGAATGGGTGCCGTGCAGAAGTGGTGCTTGAGGTCTTTGAACGCCTTTTCTGCCTGAGGAGACCAGACATAAGATCCACCTGTCCCTTTGGTGAGGTCCGACATGGGTGCTGCTACAGAACTAAAGTTCCTGATAAACTTGAAAGAAGTTAGCAAATCCTAAGAACCACTGAACCTCTTTGACGGACTTGGGAGTGGGCCAGTCCCGGACGGCCAGGGTCTTGGCTGGGTCCATTTGGAGTTGGCCTGTCCATACAATAAAACCCAGAAAGGAGACCTCGGGAACATGAAATTTGCATTTCTGGGCATTGGTGAACAGATTGTTCTGTAGCAGCCTCTGGAGAACCTGGCAGACATGGTGGCAGTGCTCCTGCACGGTCTTGGAAAAGATAAGGATGTCGTCGAGGTAGACAAAAACGTACAGGTTAATCATGTCCCTCAAGACGTCGTTGATTAGGGCCTGAAAAACAGCTGGTGCGTTGGTGAGTCCGAAGGGCATCACCTGGTATTCGTAGTGCCCAGACGGGGTGTTAAAGGCAGTCTTCCACTTGTCTCCCTGTCGGATACGGATGAGGTGGTATGCGTTCCGTAGGTCCAACTTGGTGAAGACGGTGGCGCCTTGGAGCAGGTTGAATGCTGTGGACATCAGCGGAAGGGGATATCGGTTGTGCACAGTGATCTTGTTCAGGCACCTGTAGTCAATACATGGTCGGAGCCCCCCATCCTTCTTGCTGACAAAGAAGAAGCCAGCACCAGCAGGTGAGGTGGAGGGTCGAATGAACCCAGAGACCAGGGCGTCTTTGAGGTATTCCTCCATGGCCTTGCGTTCTGGCTGAGAGAGGGAAAACAGTCTGCCACGAGGAGGGGTAGTCCCAGGGAGCAAGTCGATGGCACAGTCGTAGGCCCGGTGCGGAGGAAGAACGGTGGCCCTGCTCTTGCTGAATACCTCCTTCAAATCCCAGTACTCTGTGGGAACTTAAGATAGCTCGGTGAGATCAGGGGGCTCGGCAGGAGACACAGGAGAGCTAGAGCGCAGACAAGAGGCATGGCACGCAGGGCCCCATTCCACAACCTGGCTAGTGACCCAGTCTATACGAAGGTTGTGGCAGGTAAGCCAAGGAAGACCTAGAATAACTGGCAACTCAGGTGAAGGAATCAGGTGCAGGGATATTTCTTCCTTGTGACCTTGAGACTGGAGAAAGACTGGAGAAGTAACTTGGGTGACTCTTCCATCACCTAACGCTTGGCCATCGAGGGCAGACACAGACAGTGGGACTTCAAGAGGTGCAGTCGGGACATTGATGCTTTGGGCGAAGTGGATATCCGTAAAGTTTCCAGCCGCCCCTGAGTCTAACAAGGCTTGACAAGAGTGGATGGACTCACCCCAGGAGATGGAGACCGGGATGTAGATTCCTTGGCCAGGGAGTCCGGGAGAGAGGGTAGGCCCTGTCACAACCCTCCCTCGGCTGGACGGGGCGGTCCTTTTCCCAAGAGCTCGGGACATGATGCTCGGAAGTGACCAGGCTTGCCCCAGTAGATGCAGCACTTGTCCCTCCTTTTGCGCTCCCTCTTGGCTACGGAGAGACGAGTATGGCCAACTTGCATGGGCTCTGGACAGTCACTGGAGGAGGTAGACGGGCTCCATGTAGAGGCAGTGAGGCCGGGGAGACTCAGGACTTGGCGGCATTCTCTAATCCTGTTGTCCAGACGAATAGCATGTGAGATCAGAGTTTCGAGGTCACTTGGGCATCCAATAGAGGCCAGGCCGTCTTTGATGGGGTCAGACAAACCATGGTGAAAGGCTGAAACCAGGGCAGCCTCATTCCATCCGCTGACTGCTGCGAGCATCCGGAACGATATGGCGTAGTCTGCGACGCTTCCTCCTTGCCGGATGGACATGAGCTTTCTGGCTGCGTCGGTACTGATGTCTGCCTGGTCGAAGACCCAAAGCATCTCTTCAGTAAACAGTTCAAAATCAGAGCACTCGGGTCCCCGTCTCTGCCAGATAGCTGTTGCCCTGTTATCACAAAGGCGATCTTGCGGCGATCCATAGTGTAGGTGGTAGGCTGGAGCTCAAAGGTGAGTTGGCACTGGGTAAGGAACTCCCGGCACCGTGCTTGCCGTCATACCTCTGTGGTGCAGGAAGGCTGGGTTCACAAGGTGAAGGAGACAGTGTGGCAGGAGGCACTGGATCAGGAACTGGATCAGGATGAGGAGATACAGGCAGAGGTGTCAGCTGTGCCAGGGTTTTCCCAATTTGCTGAAGCAGTACCTCGTGGCAAGCAAGGGCCTCACGTTGGCTTGTGAGCTCATAATGAATAATTATTCATCATTGCTAATTACTTCTTAAAACTCAATTACATTTTTAGGTAAATACCAACAGGAGAGTTATTTACAATGTTTCAATCAATCAATCAATCAATTGATCGATTGCAACTGGCAGTGAGTACTGTAATGTCTACCTTTTCCAACAAGAGGTGCTGCAGCACCCTTAGCACTCCTACTTCCCATGGCCCTGCCAAAACTTGTATATATCGTTAGAATTAATTGTGCCTTCACAGATGTCCAAGCTACCTATGCCATGTGCACTAATGCACCTCATACCATCACAGATGCTGGCTTTTGATTTGTGCATTGATAACAAGCCAGATTGTCCCACTCCTCTTTAGCCTGAAGGACGCAATGTCCATGATTGATTGATTTCCAGAAAGAATTTAAAACTTTGATTCCTCAGACCACAGGGAATTTTTCAACTTCATTTCAGTTCATCAGAAATTAGCTTAGGCCCAGAGAAGGTGGCGATGTTTCTGGATATTGTTTATGTATGGTTTTAACTTGCATTTGTGGATGCAGTAACAAATTGTGTTTATAAACAATGGTTTTCAGAAGTGTTTCTGCGCCTATACAATGATTTACACTACAGAATCTTGTACATTTTAAATACAGTGTTACTTAAGGGCCCAAAGATCACAGGCATCCGATATTGGTTTTTGGCCTTGTCCCTTACGTACAGACATTTCTCCGGATTCTCTAAATCTTTTAAAGGTATTATGTACCTTATGTACTGTGATCCCCAAGTTCTTTGCAATTTTATGTTGAAGAATGTTATTATTAAATTGTTGCACTGTTTGCCCACACAGTCTTTCACAGAGCAGTGAACCCCTCCCCATCTTTACTTCTGAGACACTCAGCCTCTCTGGGATGCTCTTTATGTCCAATCATGTTACTGACCTGTTGCCAATTTACCGAATTAGTTTTTTTTCAAATTACACAACTTTTCCAGTCTTTTGTTGCTTCTGTCCCAATTGTTTTGAAACTTGTTGCTGTCATCAAATTCAAAATGAGCATATATTTTTCAAATAACAATAACATTTCTCAGTTTCAACATCTGATATGTTGTCTTTGTACAACCCTGATTCCAAAAAAGTTGGGACAAAGTACAAATTGTAAATAAAAACGGAATGCAACGATGTGGAAGTTTCAGAATTCCATATTTTATTCAGAATAGAACATAGATGACATATCAAATGTTTAAACTGAGAAAATGTCTCATTTAAAGAGAAAAATCAGGTGATTTTAAATTTCATGACAACAACACATCTCAAAAAAGTTGGGACAAGCCCATGTTTACCACTGTGAGACATCCCCTTTTCTCTTTACAACAGTCTGTAAACGTCTGGGGACTGAGGAGACAAGTTGCTCAAGTTTAGGGATAGGAATGTTAACCCATTCTTATCTAATGTAGGATTCTAGTTAACTGTCTTAGGTCTTTTTTGTCGTATCTTCCGTTTTATGATGCGCCAAATGTTTTCTATGGGTGAAAGATCTGGGCTGCAGGCTGGCCAGTTCAGTACCCGGACCCTTCTACTACGCTGCCATGATGCTGTAATTGACGCAGTATGTGGTTTGGCATTGTCATGTTGGAAAATGCAAGGTCTTCCCTGAAAGAGACGTCGTCTGGATGGGAGCATATGTTGCTCTAGAGCCTGGATATACCTTTCAGCATTGATGGTGTCTTTCCAGATGTGTAAGCTGCCCATGCCACATGCACTAATGCAACCCCATACCATCAGAGATGCAGGCTTCTGAACTGAGCGCCGATAACAACTTGGGTTGTCCTTCTCCTCTTTAGTCCGAATGACACGGCGTCCCTGATTTCCATAAAGAATTTCAAATTTTGATTCATCTGACCACAGAACAGTTTTCCACTTTGCCACAGTCCATTTTAAATGAGCCTTGGCCCAGAGAAGACGTCTGCGCTTCAGGATCATGTTTAGATACGGCTTCTTCTTTGAACTATAGAGTTTTAGCTGGCAACGATGGATGACACAGTGAATTGTGTTCACAGATAATGTTCTCTGGAAATATTCCTGAGCCCATTTTGTGATTTCCAATACAGAAGCATGCCTGTATGTGATGCAGTGCCGTCTAAGGGCCCGAAGATCACGGGCACCCAGTATGGTTTTCCGGCCTTGATCCTTATGCACAGAGATTCTTCCAGATTCTCTGAATCTTTTGATGATATTATGCACTGTAGATGATGATATGTTCAAACTCTTTGCAATTTTACACTGTCGAACTCCTTTCTGATATTGCTCCACTATTTGTCGGTGCAGAATTAGGGGGATTGGTGATCCTCTTTCCATCTTTACTTCTGAGAGCCGCTGCCACTCCAAGATGCTCTTTTTATACCCAGTCATGTTAATGACCTATTGCCAATTGACCTAATGAGTTGCAATTTGGTCCTCCAGCTGTTCCTTTTTTGTACCTTTAACTTTTCCAGCCTCTTATTGCCCCTTTCCCAACTTTTTTGAGATGTGTTGCTGTCATGAAATTTCAAATGAGCCAATATTTGGCATGAAATTTCAAAATGTCTCACTTTCGACATTTGATATGTTGTCTATGTTCTATTGTGAATACAATATCAGTTTTTGAGATTTGTAAATTATTGCATTCCGTTTTTATTTACAATTTGTACTTTGTCCCAACTTTTTTGGAATCGGGGTTGTACTATTTTCAATGAAATATAGGGTTTCTATTATTTGGAAATCATCACATTCTATTTTTATTTCTGTTTTACACATCTTCCCAACTTTTTTGGAATTAGGGTTGTATATTGTGACCATAGACATCTGGTTCAGAGGTATCTGGGATGGACCATCACACAGTGGAAATGTATATTGTGGTCAGAGGAATCAATTTTCTAGGTCTTTTTTGGAAGAAATGGACGCAGTGTGCTCCAGACCAAAGATGAAAAGGACCATCCAGACTGTTACCAGCAACAAGTCCAAAAGCCAGGGTCTGTCATGGTATGGGGTTGTCAGTACCCTTGACAAAGGTAACTTACACTTCTGTGATGGCAGCATTAATGCAAAAAAAGTACATTGAGATTTTGGAGGCCTTCAAGATAACATCTTTTCCAGGGATATTTCAACAAGATAATGCAAAACCACATTTTGCACACATTACAAACACATGGCTGCAGAAGAAGGGGGTGCCTGTCCCCTCTGTCCCCAATAGAGAATGTGTGGCAAATTTTGAAATGAAAAATATGTCAATGACGACTTTGTACTGTTGCACACAGCGTGTTTGCATAAAGAATAGGATAAAATAAGACCTGAAACGGGCGGCACGGTGGTGTAGTGGTTAGCGCTGTCGCCTCACAGCAAGAAGGTCCTGGGTTCGAGCCCCGGGGCCGGCGAGGGCCTTTCTGTGTGGAGTTTGCATGTTCTCCCCGTGTCCGCGTGGGTTTCCTCCGGGTGCTCCGGTTTCCCCCACAGTCCAAAGACATGCAGGTTAGGTTAACTGGTGACTCTAAATTGACCGTAGGTGTGAATGTGAGTGTGAATGGTTGTCTGTGTCTATGTGTCAGCCCTGTGATGACCTGGTGACTTGTCCAGGGTGTACCCCGCCTTTCACCCGTAGTCAGCTGGGATAGGCTCCAGCTTGCCTGCGACCCTGTAGAAGGATAAAGCGGCTAGAGATAATGAGATGAGAAGACCTGGAACACTTCATCACTTGGTGTTTTCAATCCCTAAACATCTTTTAAGTGTTGTGAGAAGGAATGGCAAAATTAGAAAGTAGTAAATGCTTTATCACCCCAACTTTTTTTTACATGTATTGCAATAATCAAAATTGAAAAAAAATTATTTAAAAAAACCCAACCAACCAACCAACCAACCAAACAAACCCCAATAAAATTCATGAGGTAAAACAACAAATAATGTGCTGTGTTATTGTTTTGAGTGCAATACAGGTCAAAGATTATTTACAAATCATTATCAGATTTAATTTCAACATAACGTCCTCACTTTTTTCTGATTTGGGGTTTTGTAATATATGCCAGTGCAATACTGCTACACTATTAAGACATACAGTACATTCCTATAAACTGAATGACAGTGTGACTGCTGTTTTTGTTCTCTGAAGACCTGGACCTAAGCTGCACATCCTGCAAATAAACTGTACTTAAATCTTTTGAAATTGTGAAATTATGTAAAAGCAAAATCTACCACACAGAGGCAATGTTGCTCTATTGAAACTTGTAGGACATGGCACCAAAGCTCTTTGGTGGTATACTGTGCCTTTTCGTCCTCAACCTTAGCCTGGAAGTCCAAGGTTGTGACTGGAATTTGGTGTCTTAAATTTATAGCATCTAGTCAGGCTCGAATCACTACTTTGTGAAAGACTATGTTGGTACTTGATGCCATTCCCATGTTCATTTTTATCACAAAATCTTCTTTTTGGATATTCTCAGAATATTGAGTGTACTATCTGATATAGTTTCAATGTTTTCACCTTATGTTTTTAGGTAAGTAAGAACCTGCTGCCTGTTGAGAATTTTGGAGGATATCAGAACCATCTAACAATCTATTCATCTAAAGTATTAGCAAAAGCTACTGTTTGCTATTTGTAGTATGATGCAGGTCATTCAAGACCCACACATGGAATTGTTCATGATGTGTCAATCTACTTTGGAATAAATGTGCAATGATTTGGTCATTGTCGAGTTCATGGAAGGTGTTTGAATTCAGTTGTATGTACTTATTTCTAATGCAATTCATCCAAGTTTTGTTTTATGTACCTGTTAATAATACATGCTTAATATAACACTGTTGTGTATGTGCATTTGCAATTGTACTTTACTTGCTTTAAAGTTAAAGGACCTTTTCATGTAATGGCATGTCATTTTATGCACCACTCTACATAGTCCACTTATTGGTCTTGGAATTAGTAGAAACAACCATCAAATTGTCTTTTCAAATATTTTGGTGAAATACATAATGAGCATGGCATTTCCATCATAACTGTTTAATGTAGTAATCTCTGGATGGCAGTTGCTGCTGTTTGAAAGTAGCATGACACAAGCTTGCCAGGTGGCAGAGTATTTGGCTTCACATTACAGGCCACTGACCAAACACATTATTTCAAAGCTTTAAGCTGGATCACCACTATTTTTGTGTTAAAAACAGCAGATTAAAAATACTACTAATAATAATTGATCAGTACATAGCAATGAGTAATGCAAAAGATTGGAAGACTGCATCCCTATTAATAATTAGGAAAATGCTGTTAAATAAATGGAGTGATGCCACAAAGGAAATAGACTGACAATTAATGCTGACACATTGTTGCCTCAAGGGGCTTAACCGAAAGATAGACTTATGCAGTTGTTTTGGCATAATACTTACATGGATATCAATCTATCTACAACCCCAATTCAAAAATGTTGGGGCACCATTTAAAACGTAAATAAAAACAGAATGCAATGATTTGCAAATCTTTTTTGGCCTGTATTCAATTGAATATAAAACAAATACTGTATAAGACAAATGTTTAGATTGATAAACTTTGTTTTTTGTAAATATACACTTCTTCTGAATTTGTTGCTTGCAACAAGTTCCCAAAAAAGTTGGAACAGGGGCACGTTTACCATTGTGTTACATCATCTTTTCTTCTAACAACACTCTGTAAGAGTTTGACAACTGAGGACACTAATTGTTGAAATTTTGAATGTGAAATTCTTTCCCATTTTTGCTTGACATAGAACTTCTTTTCTCATCAGTTCAGGGTGTCCGTTGTCATATTTTGAGCTTCATAATGCACCACATATTTTCAGTGGGAGGTAGACAGGCCAGTTTAGCACCCACACTCTTTTACACTGAAGCCATACTCTTGTAATATGTGGCTTGGCATTGTTGTGCTGGAATAAGCAGGGATGTCCCTGAAAATGATGTCACCTGGATGGCAGCATGTTGCTCCAAAACCTGTATGTACCTTTCAGCATTAATGCTGTCTTCACAGATGTTAACATTACTCATGCCATGGACACTAACACACACCCATACCATCACAGATGATGGGTTTTGACCATTGTGCTGGTAACAGTCTGCTTGGTCCTTTTCCTCTTTAGCCCAGAGAGCACAACGTCCATGGTTTCCAAAAACAATTCAAATTGTGGACTCATTAGACCACAGTACTCTTTTCCACTTTGTGTCAGTTCATCGTAGATGAGTTAAGGCCCAGAGAATTCAGTGGTGTTTCTGGATATTGTTGATACATGGATTCCCTTTGCATTTGTACAGTGGTGCTTGAAAGTTTGTGAACCCTTTAGAATTTTTCTGTATTTCTGCATAAATATGACCTAAAACATCATCAGATTTTTACACAAGTCCCAAAAGTAGATAAAGAGAACCCAGTTAAACAAACGAGACAAAAATATTATACTTGGTCATTTATTTATTGAGGAAAATGATCCAATATTACATATCTGTGAGTGGCAAAAGTATGTGAACCCCTAGGATTAGCAGTTAATTTGAAAGTGAAATTAGAGTCAGGTATTTTCAATCAATGGGGTGACAATCAGGTGTGAGTGGGTACCCTGTTTTATTTAAAGAACAGGGATCTATCAAAGTCTGATCTTCACAACATGTTTGTGGAAGTGTATCATGGCACGAACAAAGGAGAATTCTGAAGACCCCAGAAAAAGCGTTGTTGATGCTCATCAGGCAGGAAAAGGTTTATCAGTTAGAACATTAAATATCATTGCATTCAATTGACTATTGGTCAAAAACGGATTTGCATTTCATTGCATTCTATTTTTATTTACGTTTTACACAGTGTCCCAACTTTTTTGGAATCAGTGTTCTATCCATCCATCCATAGGAAAATGAATTACAAACTTGTCAGGTGGTTCATAATATGCACTCCCTTATGCTAATAGAAATTATTAGAATTATGGATTGAATTAGCTTTAACATCCAAGTAACTGAAATGCATATATGAATAAGTGGTGTTTCACAAGATGGCAAATTGAGATTTCCACTTTGTATTATTTCAACATCTCCTTTTAACTTAATAGACAACCCTTTAAAATATAATAGTAACCACCTCAAAAATATAAATAAATGATGATGTTTTTTTGTCCTTTGTATTCAAATGATTAAAAGTGGTTCATTAGTATGCACAAAGTGGTACAACTTTTCACTAGTCTATCTGATGCATTAAATTTAAAGCCTTTAATCTCTTTATCTGCAGAATGTTTGATCCAATTTCCTTTTGTTATTTTTTTATCTTAAGCAACTTATTTGTGTGCTTTGTTATTAAATAGAAAAGTTCTCCTACTAAAAATTGCCGTGATGTACAGTAGATGTTACCAGTAATTGACAGATGTGAGCTTTTTGAAAGCATGGTAATTTTAAGAACAGAAAATTATTGGTGAGAATTTGGTGCCCCCAAACCAAAATTCTTTGAAATATAATCATTATAAACAAGTTTAATATATGGTGTATATATAAAGTCACCAAACCAGCTACAAAGCAGGTACAGGTGTGGCCAGAGGGGTCCTCAGAGGCACTCCAGGACTGTTTTTCCACCACTGACTGGGGCATGTTCAGACAGGCAGCCACCTACAACAACACTACAGATCTCCAGGAGTACACAGAGACCATCACTGCCTACATGAAGAAGTGCATGGATGACGTTACAGTCACCAGAACCATCTCCATTCGGGCAAATCAGAAGCCATGGCTGACAGAGGAAGTGCACAGGCTCCTGAGGGCTCAGAACGCTGCCTTCAGAGCTGGGGATGAGGTGGGCCTGAGGACAGTTAGGGCCAACCTGTCACGAAGCATCAGGGTGGCCAAGAGACAGTATTCCAGGAACATTGCTGACTACTTCAATGACAGCAGAGACACCAGGAACCTGTGGTGGGGGATTCAGACCATCAAAGACTACAAGCCCTCGCTGCAGACCTGTGATAACTCCACCTCTCTGCTGAATCAGTTGAACAACTTCTTCACTCGCTTTGAGGCAGACAACAGCACCACAGCACAGAAGACCCCACCACCTCCCAGCGACCAGGTATTGATGCTGTCCCCAGACAGCGTGAGGAGAGCTCTCAGGATGATAAATGCATGGAAAGCCCCGGGTTCTGATAACATTCCTGGTCATGTCCTGAGAGACTGTGCTGAGGAGCTCACAGATGTCTTTACAGACATCTTCAACATCTCGCTGAGCCAGGCTGTTGTCCTGTTGTCCTCACGTGCCTCAAAGCCACCACCATCATCCCTGTCCTGAAGAAGCCATCTCCCTCCTGCTTCAATGACTACCACCCGGTTGCACTCACTCCCATCCTCATGAAGTGCTTCGAGCGGCTAGTCATGTGGCATATCAAGTCTGCCCTCCCCCCCAACCTGGACCCTTTCCAGTTTGCATATCAGTCCAACTATTCGACCGATGATGCCATCTCCACTGCCCTCCACTTAGCCCTCACCCACCTGGAGACAAAAGACTCATACGTCAGAATGCTGTTCATAGACTTTAGCTCAGCATCCAACACAATCATTCCTCAGCAGCTCATTCATAAACTGGACCAGCTGGGACTCAACACCTCCCTGTGCAACTGGCTGCTGGACGTCCTGACGGGGAGACCACAGGCTGTACAGGTCGGCAGCAACTCCTCCAGCACCATCACATTGAACACAGGGGCCCCCCAAGGATGTGTGCTGAGCCCTCTCCTCTTCACTCTGCTGACCCATGACTGCACACCAACATCCAGCTCCAACCTCTTCATTAAGTTTGCAGACGACATGACTGTGGTGGGTCTCATCAACAATGGTGATGAGACAATCTACAGGAGTGAGGTGAGCTGCTTGGCCATGTGGTGCAAGGACAACAATCTCTGCCTGAATGTGGAGAAGACGAAGGAGATTGTTGTGGACTTCAGGAGAGCGCACACCCAGCATGCTCCACTAACTATCAATGGTGCTGCAGTGGAGAGGGTGAGCAGCACCAAGTTTTTGGGTGTGCACATCTCTGAAGACCTGTCATAGAGCAACAACACCGCATCACTGGCCAAAAAAGCCCAACAGCATCTGTACTTCCTCCGCAAACTGAGGAGAGCAAGAGCCCCGGCCCCCATCATGCACACATTCTACAGAGGCACCATCGAGAACATCCTGACCAGCTGCATCACTGTGTGGTACGGTGCCTGCACCATGTCCTGCTGCAAGACTCTGCAGTGCATCGTGAGAGCAGCTGAGAGGATCATTGGTGTCTCTCTCCCTTCTCTTATGGATATCTATAACTCCCGCCTCACCCGCAAAGCCATCAGGATTGCAGGTGACCCCACCCACCCATCTCACAGCCTCTTCAGCCTGCTGCCGTTGGGGAGGAGACTGCGGAATCTCCGGGCCAAAACCAGCAGGCTCAAGGACAGTTTCTTTCACCAGGCAGTCAGGAGGCTCAACTCCCTCCCTGTTCTGCCCCTCCTCCCCCCCGCCCCCTGCCAAAGATTCTGCCCGTACACCCTCCTGCCCCCCCTTCAGCATCTGACATCATGCCACCCTCACAGTCCCCCCTCCAACTCACACACACCACACACACACACACACACACACACTTTCAACATTCATTCGCACACTGAACTCAGGGACTGCACATTTCACTTTACCTCACTCATTTGCACTATTCCGCACTACCTCACCTTAACAGCTATTAGTTTATTGTTTATACTGCTTATTTCATGTTTACCAGCTATACCTCAAGTGCCCTTGACTGTTTATTTTATGTCCTTTTGCTCCAATTTATATGTATGTGTATGTATGTTTATGTATATGCATGTGTGTATATGTATGTATGTATGTATGTATGTATGTATGTATGTATATGTCTGTGTGTGTGTGTGTGTGTGCGTGCGTATATTGTGGGTGCAATTGGTCTTAAGTGATCAATCTCATTAAATCAGTCTCAAATCAGTCTCATTAAATCAGTCTCATTTATAATATCATTAATTTTGGTGCTTAATAATAAATTACCAAACAGCTAAATTATGGTATATTCCAAATTATTATGATGACTTCCAATGCAGCAATAATGTATCACTTACCAAGCTACAGCCAATAGCACTCATACACCTTGGAATTCTTTGAGATTGTGTGACTTCCAGGATATATCAGCAAAACAGACAATCACAGGTTCAGAATAATTGAATTTATTATAACAATGATAAAAATGAGTAATAGCAGTTGAAATATTCAAATATGATCAGGAATATATATATGTGTGTGGGTGTGTGTGTGCATGTGTCTCTGTGTATGTGTGCGAGGGGAGAGAGAGCACAGGGAGGGTGTGTGTGTGTGTCTGTGTGTGTGTGAGGGGAGAGAGAGAGCAAGGGGGGGGAGTGTCCTGTGCGGGACTGCGCAGTATGGGAAGGAGGAGACAAAGAGGGTTTGAATGTGAGCGTGGGACAATGCGCTGTAAGGTTTGAAATGAATCAGGGCTTGGAATGTTATCTAAGGTGTGTGTGTGTGTGTGTGTGTGTGTGTGTGTGTGTGTGTGTGTGTGTGTTGGGGGAGGGTGACAACCTTGTGGTCGGGACAAAGGAATCCCACCTCGTGGTATTCTAACCCACTACTTATAACATTACCAAATTCACTGAAATCTTGATGAGGTCAAAATATATGTAATAATGAAATTAAAGGTGTTAGGAAGGATAGAGAGAAAGCATGCAACAACCTATCTATAAAAAAACAACTGAGAGAACATAGAACAATGATCAGTTCAACATTCTGAGTATCTACAGTGTGCACAATTAAACAGTTCCTGAGTTTAAATTCACACCACTTCATAAAGTTAATTCCTAAGACTAGTTTTTGCCCAAAATGCCAGTCTTACTTCCAGTATTTTGCTCCTATGTAGGAATGCAGAGATGTTCCGAAATTTCTGGAGTTCACAGGAGCACGTGGGTCGCTTCCGTGAAGCCCAGAGAATTCTTGGTCCGACGCTTTGTCGTTCGTGAAGAAAAGTCTCTGATCAAACAATGTGCACAGCGATTAAGTCAGAAGGAATCCGGTCGCTTCTAACTTTTAATTAAACTGCTTTGGGCTGCAGTCGTAACGTTACTTATAATGAACAAATAAAACCGGTTGTAACTCAATCTGAGTGAGATAGCGCGATTGTGGCAGTTCCTTACAAGGGGGTGCAGCACAGAGGACGGCAGGACAGAGATCAGGTTTATACAAAGGCTTCATTGCCACACTTTTCAGTCTAACAATATTGTATTCCACAATAGAGACACACACACACACACACTGGCGTCTCGTCAGGGGATGAGCTCCTCTGCACTCGCTCTCCCTCCTTAAGTAGGGTGCGGTCACTGGGAAGACACACAAACACAGGTTAATTGCTCACAGGTGTAGTGATTCTGCCACTTTCCTTCCCTGACTCCGCCCTCCTGTCACAGACCAGCGCTTGACCACGCCCCCACTGCCACATACCCCCACCGCCCAATACAGGCCGGGCGGCCGTCCGACCTGCAGCCGACTCCCCCCCTCCTTGACGGGAGAGGAAGTCCGCCACGACCATCTGCGCCCCTGGCCTGTGGACCACCTTGAAATTAAAGGGCTGGAGTGCCAGATACCAACGGGTGATCCGCGCGTTGGCATTCTTCATGCGGTGGAGCCACTGGAGGGGCGCGTGGTCCGAACAGAGGGTGAAAGGGCGCCCCAGCAGGTAGTACCGGAGGGCGAGGACTGCCCACTTGATGGCCAGACACTCTTTCTCTATGGTGCTGTAGCGCCCCTCATGCACCGACAGCTTCCTGCTGATGTACAGGACAGGGCGGTCCTCCCCCTCCACCTCCTGGGACAAAACCGCCCCCAGCCCTCTGTCCGACGCATCGGTCTGCAACATAAAGGGGAGAGAAAAGTCAGGGGAGTGTAAAAGTGGCCCCCCACACAGTGCAGCCTTTACCTCAGAAAAAGCCCGCTGGCATTGCTCCGTCCACTGGACCGGATCTGGTGCCCCCTTTTTAGTGAGATCAGTCAGCGGGCTGGTGACATCCAAATAATTAGGTATAAACCTACGATAATAGCCAGCCAGCCCCAGGAACTGTCTCACCCCCTTTTTGGTCTTGGGCCTCGGGCAGGCCGCAATTGCTGCGGTCTTGTTAATTTGGGGCCGCACCTGCCCGTTGCCCAAGTGGAAGCCCAGATACCGTACTTCCACCCACCCAATCGCACACTTCTTTGGGTTGGCTGTGAGACCCGCTCGCCTCAGTGACCTAAGGACGGCCCTTAGGTGTTCAAGGTGCCTCGGCCAGTCATTACTATATATGATGATGTCGTCAAGATAGGCGGCCGCATAAGTGGCGTGGGGGCGGAGGACCCTGTCCATCAGCTGCTGAAACGTAGCGGGCGCCCCAAACAGCCCAAACGGAAGTGTGACGAATTGGTGTAAACCAAACGGTGTGGAAAAGGCCGTTTTTTCTCGGGATAGTGGAGTCAAGGGGATCTGCCAATATCCCTTCGTCAAATCCAGTGTCGAATAAAAGCGAGCCGTGCCGAGTCGATCGAGCAACTCATCAATACGAGGCATTGGGTATGCGTCAAATTTAGACACCGCGTTGACTTTTCTATAGTCCACACAGAACCGGACTGACCCGTCGGCCTTGGGTACTAAGACCACCGGGCTGCTCCAGTCACTGTGGGACTCCTCGGGCGGCTATGCACTACCACCCCCGGGGGTGTCTCTATGTGGTGCTCTATGAGGTTAGTGCGACCGGGCAGGGGCAAGAGCATATCCAAAAACTTGGTCTGCAACTGGGTGACCTCCATGAGTTGGGTCGGGGAGAGGTGGTCTCCACAGGGGACCGGAGAGGCATGGGATGCCAATGCCCCTTTTTGAACCTCCGGCCCCAGCTCCGCCTTCTCCGGAACCACTGACACCAATGCCATGGGGACCTCCTCATTCCAGAGTTTAAGCAGATTGAGGTGGTAAATCTGTAGCACCCCACCCCTGTCCGTTCGCCTCACCTCATAGTCGACGTCCCCGACTCGCCGTGTGACCTCAAAGGGTCCTTGCCACTTGGCGATCAATTTAGAGCTCGATGTGGGCAACAGTACGAGTACCTTATCTCCCGGTGTGAACTCCCTAAGGCGCGTACCCTTGTTGTACAGGTGGGCTTGCCGTTCTTGGGCCTGCCACAAATTCTCCTGGGTTAGGTGGGTGAGCGTGTGGAGTTTTGCGCGCAGGTCCATAACGTATTCAATTTCATTCTTACTTTGCGAAGGTCCCTCCTCCCAATTTTCCCGCAGCACGTCTAGAATGCCGTGCGGCTTACGCCCATATAACAATTTGAACGGGGAGAACCCCTTGGAGGCTTGGGGGATCTCTCGCACTGAAAACAACAAGGGCTCGAGCCACTGATCCCAATTACGTGCGTCCTCACTTATGAATTTTTTAATGATATTTTTGAGGGTGCGATTGAACCGTTCCACTAAACCGTCCATTTGTGGGTGATAAATGCTGGTGCGGATCGGCTTAATCCCCAATAACCCATACAGTTCGTGCAGTGTCCGTGACATAAATGTGGTGCCTTGATCAGTCAGAATCTCTTTCGGGATTCCAACTCGGGAGATAACGCGGAAGAGCGCCTCTGCAATACTGCGTGCTGAGATATTGCGCAGAGGCACTGCTTCTGGGTATTGCGTTGCATAGTCCACCAGAACTAATATAAAGTGGTACCCTCGTGCTGACCGATCTAATGGCCCGACGAGATCCATCCCAATCCTTTCGAACGGGGTCTTGATTAATGGTAGGGGGCACAAAGGCGCTTTTGGAATGGCCGCTGGATTTACTAACTGGCATTTGCGGCACGCCGTACACCACCTACAAACATCGCCGTGAATCCCCGGCCAATAGAATCGGGCCATTATTCGGGCTAGTGTCTTATCCTGCCCTAGGTGTCCAGCCATGGGATTAAAGTGAGCCGCCTGGAATACCAATTCCCAGCGGCTCTTTGGAATTAAAAGTTGTGTGACTCGCTCTTTAGTTTGAGTGTCCTGCGTCACTCGGTATAACCTATCCTTCATAATCGCAAAGTAGGGAAAGGACGGGGTGGCGTTCGGCTGGAGCGTTTGACCATCGATTACTCTCACTTGGTCAAACGCATGTCGCAGAGTCTCGTCTCGCGACTGCTCTAATGGGAAATCTGTGAGGGATTCCCCAATAGAGAGAGGTGGGGCCGGCGGCTCCTCACTCTGACGCGAAGATGACGTAGATGGCTCTGCGACCGCTGCTCCCGCCAAAGCGACACGGGGACCTCCCCCTGTTAAATGGCAGGACCCACGCTTTACTAAGCGTGTCATTAAACCCTGAAATCCCAGCCAATCAGTCCCCAAAATTAAAGAGTGGGTGAGGCAAGGATTAATCGCCGCCTTCACTATAAATTTTTCCTCTCGGAAAAAAATGTGGACCGACACCAAAGGGTAGCTGTGAACGTCCCCGTGCACACACAACACCTTCACCCCCTGTGCTCCCCCCAACATCTCGTCTTGCACCAGACTTTGGTGAATTGAGGTCTGGTTACACCCAGAATCCACCAATGCCTGATATGTATCCCCTTGAATACTCACCGGTATGCGATACGCTCCGGCCCGATCGAGGGCGGCCTCTGGCGCGTCGGGGATCCAAACCACCACGCCCACTTCCATCGCCGTGCACTGCTGTTGAAGGTGGCCCAGCTCCCCGCAGCGCCAGCAAACCGGCCCGGGCTTTCCCTCTGCACCGGTGTTCTGGGGCTCACTCACCTGAGGGGGGGGAGAGACAGACACAGAAGGGAGAAACGGGAGGGCACTGCGGGTGCGGCGGGCCGACAGGGGTGGTGCCGGCCCCGCCTCCGCGGTGGGGGAATGGGGCGAGGACAGGACACAGGAGGAGGGGGAGAGAGAGAGAGAGAAGAGGAGAGAAGAGAAGACGCCGTCTGCTGTCCTGCTGCCGGAACAGCCACCAAATGGTCCTCCGCCAGCTCGACTGCCTGATCCAGCGACGCCGGGCGGTGGCACTGGACCCACTCCGCGGCTCCTGCTGGCAAGCGAGCGATGAATTGCTCCAGCACCACCTGGTCGATGATCCCCTCGGCGTCGCGGTTGTCAGCCCTCAACCACCGCCAGCAGGCGTCCCGGAGCTGCTGGCCAAATGCGAACGGCCGGCCGGCCGACTTCCTCCAAGCGCAAAGCGCGGAAGCGCTGGCGCTGCTCCTCTGGGGTGCGCCCCACGAGCTGGAGGACGGCCCAGCGGAGGTCCACATAGGCCAGCTGGCGGTCGGCGGGGAGCTGTAGCACGGCCAGCTGTGCCTCTCCCGTTAGCAGGGGGAGGAGGCGCGCCGCGTGCTGCTCCATCGGCCACCCCGAGGCCTCTGCAACTTGCTCAAAGAGCATGATAAAAGCCTTGGGGTCATCCTGTGGACCCATCTTTGTTAGGGTGAGGGGAGATGGGCCCGCGGTGGGAGTGCTGGTGGACCCTGCCGACATGAGGAGGTGCCGGAACGCCTCTCGGTCTTCTTGCTGGGCCAGCACCAGGGCCTCGAAGCATCGTTCCTGTTCCTTTCAGAGGGGGACGAGCACCTGGTGCTGGCTTTGCTGGGCCGTGGCAAGGGCGTGGACCAGATCGGCGAATGGGGAGGACTCCATGGGGCTGATCGGCTGGTGCTCCACTATGATTCCTGGGTTTCGGCACCACTGTGGCAGTTCCTTATGAGGGGGTGGAGCACAGAGGATGGCAGGACAGAGATCAGGTTTATACAAAGGCTTTATTGCCACACTTTTCAGTTTAACAATATTGTATTCCACAATAGAGACACACACACACACACACTGGCGTCTTGTCCGGGGATGAGCTCCTCTGCTCTCGCTCTCCCTCCTTAAGTAGGGCGCGGTCACTGGGAAGACACACAAACACAGGTTAATTGCTCTCAGGTGTAGTGATTCTGCCACTTACCTTCCCTGACTCCGCCCTCCTGTCACAGACCGGCGCTTGACCACGCCCCCGCTGCCACAGCGATTTAAGTAGTTTTACCATGGCCAGTGGTAAACGAAAACGCGCTGAGTTTCTTTCTTGCCAGGCGGAAGTCATGATTTCGGACGGTCCGGAGAGAGTGCCTCTTTATGTCTGTAGACGAAGTTCACAGAGCCAAAGAGGAAGACGGAAGTGTGGTTGAGCCACTTATGGCTTCAGGGAGGATGTGACATAGGTAATCCCGCCCAGGCGTGACATAGGTCATCGCAGAAGTTGGTTGATGGGATCTGTAGTTCTAAAAGAGACTGTGACTGTACCTACATTCCCCCTTTTGGTCTCAGGGGTATGACGGAGTCGTAGCACTGAGAGCACAGTACCGTACAGTCCACATGTCCATAGTCCTTGAGGTGGCTTTTCTCTGTACAGTCCATGGTGTCCTGTGAAACTGTGTAAACTCATGAGTCCCAGTAAGACAGTTGGAGGCAGAGGCATTTGGGCATATAATCAGGCTCTAGGCATTAGGGCATATAATCACTCTATCTAACTAGGTCAGAATCACATCTATAAAAAAACATTACACATGAAGTATCTATGTAGTGTTTAATTTCCTATGCATAAAAACAAGAGAAGAGAAGGAACGAAGGAAAGAAAAGAAGTATTAGTGTTTGGGTTGGTAAATGTGACTGGGAATGCTGGTGTACGCTTATGGGTGAGTGAGGCGTGCAAGCTAGGTGGACAGGATGGGCCTAACTATCGTCCACCCCCTTTTGGAGTGAGGACTGTTCAAAAGGCTTGATTTGATCGCTGTGGACCCATCGATATGAGGGCGTTTGATTAGGCCTGGATGTCCTAATGCGATACGCGACGGGGGGGCAGTTTTCCCACGATTGAAAGGTCTCGACCAGGGTGGGAGGAACTTCTTTGAGATTTGGGCGTAGTAGGCCTTTTGTCCTTTTACGCTCGTTTCAAGATTCTTTTGGGCACATGCAAAGGTTGACTGTAGGTGGCATTGTAGGCTGGCGACATATTGATGTGCGGTGTATGCAGTTGCAACCCTCATGTCCTCTGGTCTGTACAGTAGATGCAGGGGGAGAACCATCTCCCACCCAGTCATCATCTCAAAGGGTGTGACTCCAGTGGTGCGATGAGGGGTGGGCTTCATGGCCATTAGCACCAAGGGAAGTTTCACATCCCAATCTTTACCATGGTGGGTGACATACTTTCGCAGCATGATCACAATGGTTTGAATGGCTCGTTCAACCTGACCAGAGGATTGAGGGTGGTACACAATATGGAATTTCGCCTCAAAGCCTAACATGTTCCACAACGCAGCCATTACACCAGCAGTGAAATGGGTGCCTGTGTCTGAGTCGATGGATAGAGAGAGGTTTTTCAAAGAGTTGTGGCCACTAGGGGGAATCACGATATCGGGTGTTCCGACACCAGACTCGGTGTATGAAGACATGAACTGAAGTTCATCGGAAATTTGGTCTGCCGTGGCGCTTGGTTGGTCGGTGTCTGCACTAACCTCATTGCAACGAGCTTGTGCATGTTTTGTGGGATCCAACGATGGCGGGGTCATGATTTGTGTGAAGCTGACTAAGTTTGTGTTGCAGGGTTTGGTTGGGATTGGGTCACCTTGTGAGAGCCGTGTCTGAGAGATGGTGGCGGAGACTTTAGCGCACATGAGAGGTGCACTTTGTGTGTTTGCCTTCATCACCAGGGGGGGCCCTACATCCTGACCATCGCCTGCTGTTTCACAGGGATCTCCTCCCCCTTTCACGAGATATACTCGTGGTTCCTGGCCTAGTCATGCCAGCGGGTAGCTTTTGTCATTTTTCTTGGGCTCTTTTGTTTTATTTGTTGAGGGGTCTGACCTCTCCTGTAACAGTTCTTTAATCTCAGCCAACTGGGCTTTCAAAGTATCCAGCTCTGAGTGGAACTCACCAGGTTGGTCTGAATCACTGTGTCGGTCACCTCTACCCCTACGTAGAGAGCTACGGTCGGAGCGCTCCTGCCATCTCTGGCCAGAGCGGGGATGACGATCCTGCTGCCAACCGCCTTGTTCCTTATGACCATTTTCATCTGATGAACGGTTGCCATGGTCACTGTGGCCTTGCCATCGGTCTCTCCTGGCCTTACCTTGCTGATTCTTCCACTCACCCTGGTGATGGCTCAGCAAGGGGCAGTTTGGACCGTAATTTCTCCAGGTGGGTCCCCCTTTTGGAGCTTCACCTCCTTCCAAGGCTAGCAGGGGCTTGCCCTCACCCTGGAGACTAAGGACCCTGGGTTCATCATTGTCTCTGTCTGTGGTTTTGACAATGGTCTCCCAGGCCATTTGGGCTAGCTGCCTAATTTCCCTCATCGAGTGGAAACCCTGTCGACACGTCAGTGTGACTTGAGTCTGCACGCTTGGGTGGAGGTTATGTAAGAAGAGGGATTTGAAGCCTCTATCTTCTTCCAAGCCTGGTGTGCTACTACCCTGGAAATAGGCAGTACGTAGCCATCTATAATATTCACAAGGTGCCTCAGACCATTTTTGTTTAATCTGTATTGCACACAATGTCGCGGAGGTTTCATCCGTGTACGGCGCATATTCTTCCCTCATGTAATTGCGAAGTTTCGAATAGCTATTGCAAACGTTTGGGGGTAGAGTCTCTAAAAAGGCACGAACACTGCTACTGGAGGTCTTCCAGATCAGTTTAAGTTTCTCTCGCGTTGTGGCTTTCAGCAGGTCCATCAGGCATAGGTCAATTTCTCGTAAATAATAATTTATATTTGTTCTTTTATTATCAGGATCGAATCGTTCAACATCTTGGGCAAGTAGGTCAATTTGCTGTATGCGGAGGGCTTGGTGCACGTCCTTGTGCGGCCTCCTTCGCTCTCTTGAGTACTCACTACCTGAGCTACTCGGGTATCGCTCCCATTTCGCACGAGATTCATAGTCTGATTCATCCGAGGATGAATCAGGGAAACTGTAGCGCACTGACCTGGTTGTGCTACGGGCCTGGGCTCCGGATGAGCGCAGGATGGCTCCAGCTTGGCTAAACGACGAAGGAGTCGTGTAGCAAGTTGATGGAGTTTGGCGGGATGTCTGGTCCTTGACCAGGTACTCCACGCTTTGGCACATTACTGGGGGTCTTTCACGCCCCTCGTGCCCTTCTTGGGGGGTCTGCTCCTTGGCAGCCCTGTTGGCAGCCTTTTCAGCTTTCTCTAGCCTTTCGGCGCAATCGTCAAGGGAGTTCTTCAAAAGCCCACGCTCCCTATATAAATCATTGACATCGGCTGCCAGCTCGGTGTTGCTGGTGGTCAGCCTGTCAACCTCTCCGCGGAGGTATCTGATTTCTAAATCAGTATCTTGGAAGTGTAACAGGAATAGCTTACCTAGTGCTTCTTGGACACTAATAGTGGTTCTTTTTGGATCTCTCATATATTTAATTGAGTTATCTATATTAATTTGGCATTCACGCTTACTCATGTCCCTAATGTTTGCCCTTTCGGAGGCAGAGCAGTGAATGAGGTCTGCGATGACATCAAAGAGAGACACGTCTTGAGCGTTGTCTTCAACTTCTGAGACACGAGGGGATGCCATTTTGCTTAGGTTGGATATTGGATAATTAACTAATTAACTAATTAATTAATTAATTAATTAATTAGTTAATTAATATTAACTACGTAATTAATTAATCAATTAATAAAGTTTGTTTCTGTTTGGAAATGCTATCTCTTATCCTAAGTTATCAATAGGTTATTAGTATTTTGTGAGATGGTTATCACGCTACTGTTAACCGTTTAACACACCTGGGGATATACCTTGGCAGTTGCTTAATCAACTGATAATTTATCTGTTGTTGCAACAATATTCAAGAAGTCAACAAATCAATCTCCTCACACGAGGGACCAAATAAATATGTGGGTGCAATTGGTCTTAAGTTATCAATCTCATTAAATCAGACTCAAATCAGTCTCATTAAATCAGTCTTAAATCAGTCTCATTAATAATACCATTAATTTTGGTGCTTAATAATAAATTACCAAACAGCTAAATTATGGTATATTCCAAATTATTATGATCACTTCCAATGCAGCAATAATGTATCACTTACCAAGCTACAGCCAATAGCACTCATACACCTTGGAATTCTTTGAGATTGTGTGACTTCCAGGATATATCAGCAAAACAGACAATCACAGGTTCAGAATAATTGAATTTATTATAACAATGATAAAAATGAGTAATAGCAGTTGAAATATTCAAATATGATCAGCAATATATATATATATATATATATATATATATATATATATATATATATATATATATATATATGTGGGTGTGTGGGTGTGTGTGCGTGTGTCTCTGTGTGTGTGTGCGAGGGAAGAGAGAGAGCACAGGGTGTGTGTGTGTGTGTGTGTGTGTGTGTGTGTGTGTGTGTGTGAGGGGAGAGAGAGAGCAAGGGGGGGAGTGTCCTGTGCGCGACTGCGCAGTATGGGAAGGAGGAGACAAAGAGGGTTTGAATGTGAGCGTGGGAGAATGCGCTGTAAGGTTTGAAATGAATCAGGGTTTGGAATGTTATCTAAGGTGTGTTTGTGTGTGTGTGTTGGGGGAGGGTGACAACCTTGTGGTCGAGACAAAGGAATCCCACCTCGTGGTATTCTAACCCACTACTTATAACATTACCAAATTCACTGAAATCTTGATGAGGTCAAAATATGTGTAATAATGAAATTAAAGGTGTTAGGAAGGATAGAGAGAAAGCATGCAACAACCTATCTATAAAAAAACTGAAAGAACATAGAACAATGATCAGTTCAACACTCTGAGTATCTACAGTGTGCACAATTAAACAGTTCCTGAGTTTAAATTCACACCACTTCATAAAGCTAATTCCTAAGACTAGTTTTTGCCCAAAATGCCAGTCTTACTTCCAGTATTTTGCTCCTATGTAGCAATGCAGAGATGTTCCGAAATTTCTGGAGTTCACAGGAGCACGTGGGTCGCTTCCGTGAAGCGCAGAGAATTCTTGGTCCGACGCTTTGTCGTTCGTGAAGAAAAGTCTCTGATCAAACAATGTGCACAGCGATTAAGTCAGAAGGAATCCGGTCGCTTCTAACTTTTAATTAAACTGCTTTGGGCTGCAGTCGTAATGTTACTTATAATGAACAAATAAAACCGGCTGTAACTCAATCTGAGTGAGATAGCGCAATTTAAGTAGTTTTACCGTGGCCAGTGGTAAACGAAAACACGCTGAGTTTCTTTCTTGCCAGGCAGAAGTCGTGATTTCGGACGGTCTGGAGAGAGTGCCTCTTTATGTCTGTAGACAAAGTTCACAGAGCCAAAGAGGAAGACGGAAGTGTGGTTGAGCCACTTATGGCTTCAGAGAGGATGTGACGTAGGTAATCCTGCCCAGGCGTGACATAGGTCATCGCGGAAGTTGGTTGATGGGATCTGTAGTTCTAAAAGAGACTGTGACTGTACCTACAATATATATATATATATACAGTATATACACCTGTGAGTGTTTAGTCTATGTCTATTTTTTATCTAGAGTGTTTATACTGTTTATATTGTTTATTTCAGTTATTCTATTTTTATTTATTGCATTGCCTGTTTGCACCATGGGTCAGAGAGGACTGAAATTTCATCTGTGCTGTATGTCGAGCATGTATAGCATATTTGACAATAAAGTTGACTTGACTTGATGCTTTTGTGAGAGAGAATAGAAACCTACACTTGCTGAGCTCTGATTAATAATTTCCAAGGTTATGGAGGCGTGGGACAAATAGATTAGGAATATGTCTTTCACTCAAACTTATATATTTTTCAACATAAAAATAAATCACATTTATTGGCACCTGTCGAAATTCTTATGGACAAAAATGTAACTGAAACATGTTTCCATCTTGACATTATTTTACTTTGTTAGTTTCTGAGTGTTTAGGAACTCTTAAGTGGTCATCCATGACTTTTTGCTTCACAGGGGTATAAATATGAGGTGACAAATATGCCAGATCCATTTAGTCATTCATCAATATTAGGAAGATCAGAGGATACACAAATGAGATAAAGTGTGTTGTCTTTCCTAAATCAGAGAAGAAAAAGCACTCTGCTGAATTGGAAATTAAAAAACATCATCAGTCTCTCGCACAAGACCTGCCTTGATTAAAACAAAACCGCCAAATTCAACTCTTTTTGGACGCCACTCATTGTCATTGCCTACATACATTGGTGATTTAGTTCAGAACAACCAGCAAGAAGAAGACTGGTCTCCCACAGCCATACCATACATCTGTAGATGCATGTAAAAAAAAAAGTAATTCACACACATATCTACTTTATATGCACATGTATAAAGACCAAAACATGGCTCATGCTGTCAATTGTTATTGTTATTCTTTTCATTACAATTTTACCATTATTATCCATTATTGTGTTTGTGGTATTTATTGCTATTTCTTGATATTTTTTCCTCTCCTCTCTTCTTGTGTATATTGCATGTCACATTTTGGTGCTCTCATTTTTATTAGTCATTGTGATAATTCCCTGATGTGAGTGGAGTACAGAAGTATGGCAGGCAGGGGCTAGTGTTCAACAATCATTTATTTTTATAGCTTTTCAGTTTTCTTGCTCCACTGGGACATGAACACACACACAAGCGTACACCGTTGTGTTCTGGTCCCAACCAGCCATGCTCTGCTCCCCTACTCCTCTTATGCTCCATCACTGCAAGAAACACACACACACACACACACACACACACACACACACACACACACACACACACACACACACATTAATTGACACCAGGTGTAATGACTTGGCCACTTACCTTCCTTGACCCTGCCCTCCATTCACAAACTGATGCTCGCCCATGCCCCTGCTGCTATATACCCCCACCACCTGACTCAGGCCGGGGAGCTGTCCGGCCTGCAGCAGGCCCCCTCCGACAGGACAGGAAGTCTGCCACCACCATCTGTGCCCCTGGCCTGTGGACCACCTTGAATTTGAATGGCTGGAGAGTGAGATACCATACCAACGGGTGATCTGTGCGTTGGCATCCTTCATGTGGTGGAGCCACTGGAGGGATGTGTGGTCTGAACAGAGGGTGAAAGGGCATCCCAGCAGGTAGTATCGGAGGGCAAGGACCATCCACTTGATGGCCAGACAGTCCTTCTCGATGGTGCTGTATTTGGTTTCACGCATTGAAAGCTTGCGGCTGATGTACAGCATGGGTCGTTCCTCGCCCTCCACCTTCTGGGACAGAACGGCCCTCAGCCCCTTGTCCGATGCGTCCTTCTGTAAAATAAAAGGGGAAAGACAAGTCAGGGGAGTGTAGAAATGGACCCCCACACAGTGCAGCTTTTACTTTAGAGAAAGCCTGTTGGCATTGCTCTGTCCACTGGACTGGATCTGGTGCTCCCTTTTTAGTGAGATCAGTCAGCGGGCTGGTGACGTCTGAATAATTAGGTATGAACCTACGATAGTAGCCAGCCAGCCCCAGGAACTGTCTCATCTCCTTTTTGGTCTTGGGCCTCAGGCAGGCCGCAATCGCTGCAGTCTTGTTAATTTGGGGATGCATCTGCCCATGACCCAAGTGGAAACCCAGATACCATACTTCCACCCACCCAATTGCACACTTTTTCGGGTTGGCTGTGAGACCTGCACGTCTCAGCAACTTTAAGACGGCCCTATGGTGTTCGAGGTGCCGCAGCCAATCATGGCTATAGATAATGATGTTGTTGAGGTACACTGCCGTGTAGGCGGCGTGAGGACAGGGAATTCTGTCCATGAACTGCTGGAATGTCGCGGGACCCCCAAATAACCCAAACGGAAGCGTGATGAATTGGTGCAACCTAAACGGTGTGGAAAAGGCCGTTTTTTCTCGGGATAGAGGAGTCAAGGGGATCTGACAGTACCCCTTTGTTAGATCCAGTGTTGAATAAAAGCAAGCAGCACCTAACCGATCAAGCAACTCATCAATGTGAGGCATTGGGTGTGCGTCAAATTTAGACACCACATTGACCTTTCTATAGTCTACAGAGAACTGGACTGACCCATCGGACTTGGGAACCAGAACCACCGGGCTGCTCCAGTCACTGTCGGACTCCTCAATTATGCCCATTTCAAGCATGGCCTTGAGTTCATCCCGGACCACCTGTTTTTTGAGTTCGGGCAAGCGGTAAGGCCGGCTCTGCACCACCACCCCCTGGGACGTCTCAATGTGGTGTTCTATGAGGTGGGTGTGGCCCGGCAGGGGTGAGAACACGTCGGAGAACTACCTCTGCAACTTGGCCACCTCTGTGAGTTGGGCCAGTGAGAGGTGGTCTCCACAATGGACCGGAGTGGCTTGAGACATTAATAATTTTTTTTTGTACCTCTGGCCCCAGCTCCACCTTCTCTGGGACTACCAACACCAATGCCACAGGGACCTCCTCATTTCAACGTTTAAACAGGTTGAGGTGGTAAATTTGCAATTCCCCACCCCGTCCATATGCCTCACCTCATAGTCGACGTCCCAGACTCGCCATGCAACCTCGAGGGCCCTTGCCACTTGGTGATTAATTTGGAGCTTGACATGGGCAATAATACGAGCACTTTGTCTCCCACTGTGAATTCTCTAAGGCACATGCCCCGTCATACAGTCTGTTGTTGTGCCTGCTGCAAATTCTCCTGGGTTAAGTGAGTGATTGTGTGGAGTTTTGCACGCAGGTTGAGAACATATTGAATTTTGTTCTTGCTAGGTGAAGGTCCCTCCTTCCAATTTTCCCGCAGCACATCCAAAATGCTGCGTGGCTTACGCCCATATATTAATTCGAATGGTGAAAACCCCATGGAGGCTTGTGGGACCTCTCGAACTGCAAATAACAGGGGCTAGAGCCATTTATCCAAAGTACGTGCATCCTTGTTTACAAATTTCCAAATTAAGTTCTTGAGTGTCTGATTAAACCATTCTACTAAGCCATCCGTTTGTGGGTGATAGACACTGGTGCGGATAGGTGCCACCCCCGTTGAGTCAGAGCCCATGCAATTAGGCAGAACCCGGGTAACTCCCGAGGAAAGAAGATGGTATCAAGAAACTAGTTCTTGTTTGCATTGTGGACAGTCTGGACATTTCATCTCCCGCTGCCCAGTAAAAAATTGCCCACCAGTAGATGTGGGGATATGGGTGGGCTTCTCTACACACACTTTCCCTGCTGTTAGGTCGACATTGACTGTTGAGATTTCATTCCAGAACAAGGTCCAGTCTGTTCAAGACCTCATTGATTCTGGTGTGGATCAGAGCTTTAACAAGACTCCTGGGCAGATGAATTGGGGATCCCCTTGCATCAGCTAGATTGCCCCCCTCTCACCAGAGCTTTGAATAGGGCTGAACTCAGCCCCATTTCCTGTGTATCTGACCCTGTTACTTTGAAGGTTCCTGGCAATCAAGTTGAGTCAGTTTCATTCTACACCCTGAATGACTCCCTTGAGTTTATTGTTCTTGGTCTTCCCTGGCTACACCTCCACAATCCCCACATTAACTGGAGCGATGGGACCATCCTCTCTTGGAGTACTTGCTGCCTGGCATCCTGCATATCATCTGCTCAGACTCCCCTGGCCCCTCTTGTCACCAGTCCTGATGAGACTACTGATCTTTCTAATGTGACCCCCAAATGTCTGGACTTTTGTTTGGTGTTCAGCAAGGCTCGCACCACCTCTCTCCTTCCTCACCGACCCTACAATTGCACCATAGAACTGTTACCTGGAACCACACCTCCCAGGGGTCGTATCTACTCTATTTCCCCCTTGGAGTGGGAGGCCATGGATAAATACATCTCGGAGCCTTTAGTGGCTGGAATCATTCACCCATCATCCTCTCCAGCTGGAGCAGGGTTCTTCTTTTTGGAAAAGAAAGACAAGTCCCTCAGGCCCTGCATTGACTATTGAGGACTTAACACTATCACTGTCGGGAACCATTACCCTCTACCACTCATGACCACAGCCTTCAAATTACTTCAGGGGGCTCAGTTTTTTTTACCAAGCTGGACCTCTGCAATGCTTACCATCTGGTACAAATAAGAGAAGGAGATGAATGGAAGATGGCATTTAACACTCCTACGGGCCACTACGAATATCTGGTTCTTCTGTTTGGGCACACTAAGACCCCCTCTGTCTTTCAAGCCCTGATCAATGATGTCTCATGAGATTTCATAAACCAGTTTGTCTTTGTTTACCTTAATTATATCCTCATCTTCTCCACCACATTGGGAATCCATTAGTCCCATGTCAGACAGGTCCTGCAACAACTTTTAGAGAACCAACTCTTCACCAAAGCAGAAAAGTGCGAGTTTCACAAGCACAGCGTGTCCTTCTTGGGCTTTGTAATTTCCCCTGGGGTGGTCCAAATGGACCCTGACAAGGTCAAGGCAGTCCTTGAGTGACCTGTTCCCTCTTCCCATAAGGAACTGCAATGCTTTTGGGGGTTTGCTAACTTCTATCAAAGGTTCATCAAGAACTATAGCACCACTGCTGCTCCTCTGACTGAATTCACATCTTCCAAGCACCCCTTCTCTTGGCTCAACCATGCTGAGAAAGCTTTCTCTTCTCTGAAGAGCAGATTCATCACAGTGCCAGTTCTCATCATCCTAGACCCCGCCATTCAGTTCATTCTCGAAGTGGACACCTCTGGCACTGGTGTCGGGACTGTTCTGTCCCAGAGAGCAGTCAAGGATAACATTTATCATTTGGACAGACCATAAAAATCTTGAGTACCTCAGGACTGCCAAACGTCTCAATGCACACCAAGCCAGATGGTCATTATTTTTAGACCTGACTCTAAGAACATCAAGCCAGATGCTCTTTCTAGGCAGTTTTCTCTGGACTCTCAGCAAGATACCACTGAGCCCATCCTCCCCGCCCATTGCCTCATGGCCACTGCCTGATTTGACATAGGAACTACTGTCCTCATAACGAATTGAAAGAATGGGCCCCATAATTTCCCAAATTTACTGGAGCAGCCAGACAAAGACAGTCTAATTTTCTCCAACTTCAGAAAATAAAGGGCACCTCTAATCCAGTGGGTGTGACTGGGCGGAATCGTTGATTTCCAATTAATTACAATTAATCTTCTGGCTAGCAAGGTAGCAAAAGCAAGTACATCCTTTTTGGACTTAGAAAGAGAAGGGGAAGGGGGGGCAACCCCAAACAGTGCACTCAGAGAATTTGGTTTTATTTTTCCCCCAACTACCTCTGACAGGGTATTAAAAATCTCAACCCAATAATTATGTAGAGGTGGACAATGCTAGAACATATGTATAAGGTTTGCAGGAGATTGCTGACACCTATCACAAGTTGAAATTACACCATCATAAATTTTAGCCAGTCAAGCCTTAGTGTAATAGGTATAGTGTACAACTTTACACTGAATAAGACTGTGTCTAGCGCAAATAGAAGATTTATGTACCCGTCTCAAAACCTCTGTCCAGACTTCCTCTGATAACTCCACCCCCAGGTCCTCCTCCCAGAGTGATTTTATTAAGCCTAGGGACTCTGAACGTAAAAGATTAATTTGATTATTGATATATGAGATAGAGCCTTTAAGAGTAGGAATTGGCATCAAGAAGCCATCCAAAGCAGAGTCAGAGGGTAAATTAGGAAAGCTAGGGAATGTGCCCTGAACAAAACTGTGGACTTGTAAATATCTAAAGAAGTGCTGCTTAGGAAGTGAGAATTTAACTAAAAGTTGCTGAAAAGAAGCAAAAACATTACCAATATACAGGTCTTTGAAGTTATGAATACCAAGATTCGTCTACCTTAAGAAAACACTGTCTATTGCCGCTTTTCCACTACCAACGTGGCTGAGTTGGGCTGAGCCGTGCCGTGCTGAGTTGGGCTGAGTCGAGCTGAGTGGGGCTGTTGGAGTTGCATTTCGACTACAACCGCGCTGAACCGTGTTGGCTGGAAGTGGGTGGACACATTGGGTGGAGTTAGCGAAAGTGGGTGGACGTCACGTGATGTCGTTAGGCGGCGCAAACAGTGACATCAGTGATCTTTTAAGCGATAGTCTCATGACCCGGATAGTAAACAATAAACATGGAGTCGTTAGTGTTGCTGGTCTTGGTGCTGTGGCTTGTTGTCACCAACAACGCCAACAGATACTGGCAAGAGCGTATAGATGAGGCGAGGCGCATAAGGCTTCAGAAATTCTCGTAATTCGTAATTATTCTTCTTCCGGGTTTACGGTGTTTACAGATCCCAGCGTGCTCGCGGGGCGTGTGTGGGCATGTGAGGACACTCCTCCTCACCAATCAGTGCACAGGGGAGTGTCTGCTCACGCCCCTAGCCCCACTCGGCTCGGTTTGGCTCGCTTCAGCCCTACTCCAAAACCGTGTGAGTTTTGGGTGCTAAGCAGGACTGAAGCGAGCTGAGTCGTGCTGCTCTAAGGTAGTCGAAACGCGAGCCGTGTCGGGCTGAAGTGAGCTGAAGCGAGCTGAAGTGAGCTGAAAAAGGGTAGTGGAAAAGGGCCATATGAGGGAAGGAGGAAAAGCATGGTTAGCCACTAGTGGTGCATAAATAGAGTATGTCTGTAGACCAAAGTGGCGCTTAAACTGGACCCAAATCCTAAGTGAGGCCTTAACAATCACATTCTTGGTGTAGGGAAAAGTGGAGGAGTGGATAGGGGAGTGCACTAGGGCTTTTAAGGTCACTGGTTTTGCTGAACTTGCCTCCATAACCAGCCATGCTGAGGGAGGATCAAAAGCCTCATATTGAAGCCAGTGCTTAAGAATCCTGATATTGGTGGCCCAATAATAGAACCTAAAATTTGGCAGGGCTAGCCCTTCCAGTGGCTTCGGCCTTTGCAAATATTGTTTGCGCAGCCTAGGAGCCTTCTGGTTCCAGATAAATTCAGAGATCAGGCTATCTAGTTTATGGAAAAAAGACTGAGGGAGGAAGAGTGGTACGCACTGGAACAGGTAGGACAGTCTTGGGAGTACATTCATTTTAACAGAGTTGACACATGCAATCAAAGACATATTAAGCAGAGACCATCGTTCAAAGTCTTTCTGGATTCAGGTCAATAGGGGGGCAAAATTAGCTTTGTAGAGGTCTTCAAATTTGTGCGTAACATGAATTCCAAGATATACAAAACTATGTTGAGCAACTTTAAAGGGAAAGTTTTCCAGGGGATACTTCTTAGCAGCGGGGTTAATGGGAAATATCTCGCCTTTGTTTAAATTTAATTTATATCCAGAAATTTGACCAAATGAATGAAGAGTGGCAAGAGCAGTGGGAACTGAGACAGGCAGGTTGGAAACATATAAAAGCAGGTCATCTGCATAAAGGGAAACTCTCAGCTGAATATCATTTCTAAATATGCCTGTAATAAGGTGGTTGGACCGAAGGGCTATCGAGAGAGGTTCAATAGCGATTGCAAATAATAGAGGGCTCAAAGGGCAACCCTGTCTAGTAGAGCGATATAGGCAAAAATATTCTGATTGGATATTATTCGTCCTGATTGAGGCTTGTGGGGCTGAATAAAGCAACTTAATCCATGAAATAAAACTATTCTTAAAACAAAATTTCTCCAAGACATAGAAGAGGTAATCCCACTCAACTCTGTCAAATGCCTTTTCAGTGTCTAATAATATCACAGCTTTGTGGGTGTCAGAAGAGGAGATATTGTAAAGTACATTGAACAAACGTCTAAGGTTAGAGAAGGAGTGCCTATTTCAAATGAACCCCGTTTGGTCCAAGGAAATGATGGAAGGGAGGATGGATTCCAGACGTAATGCTAATAGTTTGGATAACAATTTAAAATCAACATTCAGTAAACTTATTGGACAATAAGAGGTACAGGCTAACAGGTCCTTGCCTTTTTTAGGAGAAGGGAAATGGAGGCTTGATTCAGAGTTTGGGGAAGGTGGACGGATTCAAATGATTCATTGAACATATCCAATAACAAAGGGGCAAGCTTGTGCCAGAACTTTTTGAAAAATTCGGAAGGAAAGCCATTTGGCCCAGGGCTTTTCCCATTTTGCAGACATGGTGCAGCTGTATTAAGTTCAGCGATAGTAATTGGCCTCTCTAACTCTTCCGCGGCTGGTTGATCGAGTGAGGGAATGTCCAAATTTTCAAAGAAACTGTCATAATCAGGAGTGGTATCTTGATCAGATGAATAGAGAGACATATAAAATTCCTTAAACACATTATTAATTTCCATGGGTTCAGTGGTGATACGCGAATTAGTCTGAATTTGAGGGATATGGTGAGATGTAGATGCCTGACGTAATTGGTGTGCTAACAATTTACTAGCCTTATCTCCATGCTCATAGAACTGGGACCTTGTTTGTAGGGGAAGTTCAGTGGTACGGTGTGTCATTAAGGCACCGAATTCTGACTGTAGACAGAGGCGCTCTTTATATAGCTCTGGAGTTTTGTAAGTAGCGTACAACCTGTTGAGTTCAGATATGCATTGCGTCAGCTTAGTTAATTTCTCCCTCCTGAGTTTCTTCTCATATCCTGCATAGGAGATTATGTCCCCCCTGATGTATGCCTTTAAGGCCTTCCAAAGTACTGAGGCAGAAACATCGGGTGTTTTATTCAAGCTCACAAAGAAGTCAATTTGTTGTGAGACACAGTTAACAAAATCCTCATTTAAAAGAAGGCGTGTATTAAGACGTCATGGCGCACGCATTTTAAAGCTCTTAATGCAAATATCCATAGAAATAGGGGCATGATCGGAAATAACAATAGCATCATATTTACAATTAGATACCGATGAGAGAAATCTATTATCAACCCAAAAATAGTCAATGCGGGTGAAAGTGTGATGGACATGAGAGAAAAATGAATATTCTCTCTTAGAAGGGTTGTAAAAGTGCCAGACATCGGTGACAGCAAATTCCTCCATAAAGGACTGGATTATTTTAGCTGATTTCGATGGCACGCAAGCTCTGAGGGAGGAACGGTCCAGCTGAGGGTCAAGCCAGCAATTAAAGTCTCCACCTAGTATTAAGTGGTGTGATGACAAATCAGGGAGAGTTAGAAAAAGGCGTTTAAAGAAAGCATCGTCAAAATTGGGAGCATAAATATTAGCCAAGACCACCTGGGTGTTATGAATCTGACCAGCAACTATAACAAATCTACCATTAGGGTCAGAGATAGTACTTGAATGCACAAAGGGAACAGATTTATGTAACAAGATAGCTGCACCCCTAGATTTGCCTTGAAATGAGGAATGGTAAGCCTGACCTACCCATCCCCTCCTCAATTTAGAGTGGTCTGAGACCTTGAGGTGAGTTTCTTGTAAAAAAAATTACATGGGCCCCAAGATGGTAAAGATGGTGCAGTATCTTACTTCGTTTTATAGGATTATTGAGCCCTTTGCAGTTAAAACTCGTGAATCTAATGTCACACCCACTGGATGATGTTGTTACATTAGATGGGATCATGGCTAGGTAACAATAGTATTATGTAATAGTGATGATCTGAAGCAAAACTGAAAACAAAAACTTGACTGATGTAAAACAAAAAGAAAGAAAGAAAAACAGAAACAAACATAACACACACACACCTTTCCCTTCCCACCCACACGAACTTTAGCAGAAGCATCCCCCCAAACGAGATGTGCGCAAAATACCCCCTTAAGCAACCAATCCATCACACCTCTTATAGTTCTGAAAAAAAAAAAAACTATACCAAACAGCTAATGAACTACAACTACTTAGGCGTTGGAAATGTGACATGAAGTTATGTCAATGAAATTACACTGTAATAAATGTACTAAGAATTAAGGCGGGTAGCTAAAGCTGACTATTAAATTGATACATAAAACAATCTTATCTAACAATAATGTGAAAAGAGACAAACAAACAAACAAAAAAAACTTGCAGCATCTCACAATCAATTGTGATAAATCAAAAGGGCACCTACGGTGTTACAGTTTTTACCTGAGGTATTCCTGTATTTCAGTCAAATAGCCACCATAAGCCAAGTTAGGGAAAATCAAGAAAGCAAGGAGTAAACAAGAAAACAAAATCAGTGTCACCTCAGAACTGTAGCTCACTGAACACATTAAGAAACCAAGGCATGTTAGGACTGGGGACTGTCTTGGCCTCTAGAGGCCGCTGTTATGTTTTTTTTCTTGTCATGTTTGTTTTGGGCCTCTAGAGGTCGCCACTGCTTCTGTGTTTTGTGTTTGTTTTGATTGCCTGTTTAGTCCTCATTATTGTCACCTGTTTCCCATTTAGCTTGTGTATAAATACTTCCTCAGTTTGGTCCCCAGTCACAGAGTCTTTGTGCTACCTATGGTTTGTTTAATCTGTCCCGTGTACATTGTGTTAGGACTGGGACTGTTTTGGCCTCTAGAGGCCGCTGTTATTTCCTTTTCTTGTCATGTTTGTTTTGGCCTCTAGAGGCCGCCACTGTTTCTGTGTTTTATGTTTGTTGTTTTCCATGTGTCTTGTGCCCTGCCTAGTCCTAGTCCTTACCCAGTGCCAACTCACCTTTGAGCTCCAGCCCACCACCTACACTACGGATCGCCTCAAGATTGCCTTTGTGATAACCTTGTTAGCTGGTAAGGCACGAGCTTGGGCAACAGCCACCTGGCAGAGACAGGGACCCGAGTGCTCTGAATTCCAGCTGTTTACAGAGGAGATGCTTCGTGTCTTAGATCAAGCAGACATCAGTAAAGACGCAGCCAGAAAGCTCATGTCCATCCAGCAAGGAGGAAGCGTCGCAGACTACGCCATTTCGTTCTGGACGTTTGCAGCAGTAAGTGGATGGAACGAGACTGCCCTGGTGTCAGCCTTCCACCATGGTCTGTCTGACCCCATCAAAGATGGTCTGGCCTCTATCGTATGCCCAAGTGACCTCGAAACACTGATTTTACATGCCATTCGTCTTGACAACAGGATTAGAGAGCGTCGCCAAGTCCTGAGCCTCCCCGGCCTCACTGCCTCAACTTGGAACCCGTCTACCTCCTCCAGTGACTGTCTGGAGCCCATGCAAGTGGCCGTACTCGTCTCTCCGCATCTGAGAGGGAGCGCAGAAGGAGGGACAAGTGCTGCATCTACTGTGGCAAGCCTGGCCATTTCCGAGCATCATGTCCCGAGCTCTCAGGAAAAGGACCGCCCCGTCCAGCCGAGGGAGGGTTGTGACGGGGCCTACCCTCTCTCCTGAACTCCCTGGCCAAGGAGTCTACATCCCGGTCTCCATCTCCTGGGGTGAGTCCGTCCACTCTTGCCAGGTCTTGTTAGACTCCGGGGCGGCTGGAAACTTTATGGATGTCCACTTTGCCCAAAGTATCAATGTCCCGACTGCGCCTCTTGAAGTCCCACTGTCTGTGTCTGCCCTGGATGGCCAAGCCTTAGGTGATGGAAGAGTCACCCAAGTAACTTCTCCAGTCTTCCTCCAGTCTCAAGATCACAAGGAAGAAATATCCCTGCACCTGATTCATTCACCAGAGTTCCCAGTTATTCTAGGTCTTCCTTGGCTTACCCGCCACAACGCTCATATAGACTGGGTCACTAGCCAGGTTGTGGAGTGGTGTCCTGCATGCTATGCCTCTTGTCTGCTCTCTAGCTCTCCTGTGTCTCCTGCCGAGCCCCCTGATCTCACCGAGTTATCTCAAGTTCCCACAGAGTACTGGGATTTCAAAGAAGTTTTCAGCAAGAGCAGGGCTGCCGTTCTTCTTCAGCACCGTGCCTACGACTGTGCCATCGACTTGCTCCCTGGGGCTACCCCTCCTCGTGGCAGACTGTTTTCCCTCTCTCAGCCAGAACGCAAGGCCATGGAGGAGTACATCAAGGATGCCTTGGCCTCTGGGTTCATTCGACCCTCCACCTCACCCGCTGGTGCCGGCTTCTTCTTTGTCGGCAAGAAGGATGGGGGGCTCCGGCCGTGTATTGATTACAGGGGCCTGAACAAGATCACTGTGCGCAACCGCTATCCCCTTCCACTGATGTCTACAGCGTTTGATCTGCTCCAAGGCGCCACTGTCTTCACTAAGTTGGACTTACGGAATGCATATCACCTCATCCGCATCCGACAGGGAGATGAGTGGAAGACTGCCTTTAACACCCCGTCAGGGCACTACAAGTACCAAGTTATGCCCTTCGGACTCACCAATGCGTCAGCTGTGTTTCAGGCCCTTATCAACGACATCTTGAGGGATATGATCAATCAGTACGTTTTCGTCTACCGCGATGACATCTTGATATTTTCTAAGACCTTGCAGGAGCACCGCCACCATGTCCGCCAGGTTCTCCAGAGGCTGCTACGGAACAATCTGTTTGCTAAGGCCCAGAAATGCGAGTTTCATGTCCCCGAGGTCTCCTTCCTGGGATTTATTGTATGGATGGGACAACTCCAAATGGACCCAGCCAAGACCCTGGCCGTCCAGGACTGGCCCACTCCCAAGTCCGTTAAGGAGGTGCAGCGGTTCTTAGGATTCGCTAACTTCTACCGCACATTCGTCAGGAACTTCAGTTCCGTAGCAGCACCCATGTTGGATCTCACCAAAAGGACTGGTGGAGCTTATGTCTGGTCTCCTCAGGCGGAAAAGGCGTTTAAGGACCTCAAGCACCGCTTCTGCACGGCACCCATTCTGGTCCTCCCGGACACTTCTCAACCATTCATCGTCGAGGTGGATGCCTCGGACAGTGATGTCGGCGTAGTTCTCTCTCAATGCTCGGAGGGGAAGTTGCACCCCTGCGCATACTTCTCCTACCGCCTGAGCCCTGCGGAGTCCCGATATGATGTGGGGGACCGAGAACTGCTAGCGGTCAAACTGGCCCTTGAGGAGTGGAAGCACTGGCTGGAGGGAGTGCAACATCCATTGGGCCTATCATCCCTGTGTCCCGGATTGTGGCCCCTGTCCGCTGGGGTGTCGAGGAGGTTGTCTGACAGGCTCAATGCCAGGACCCCGGTCCTGGGACGGGGCCACCGGGCCTCTTGTACGTCCCTCGTCAAGCCCGGGCCAAGGTTCTCCAGTGGGGTCACTTGTCCCCTCTCACCGCCCACCCGGGAGCTCGGAGGACCCTGGACTTCTTGAAAAGACGCTTCTGGTGGCCGAGCATGGAGAAGGAAGTGAGGTCATGCGTCCTGTCCTGTGATGTTTGCACCAGAACCAAGAACCCACGACAGCGTCCCCAGGGTCTCCTGCATCCTCTGCCTATTCCCCGGCGTCCCTGGTCCCATATGGCGGTCAACTTCATCACGGGCCTTCCTGACTCTCAAGGTAACACTGTCATTTTAGTCATAGTTGACAGATTCTCTAAGGCCTGCCGCTTCATACCGCTGTGCAAGCTCCCTTCTGCCCTTGAAACAGCGAAACTAATGTTTATGCATGTCTTCCGAGTCTTTGGTCTCCCACAGGACATCATCTCAGACCGGGGGCCCCAGTTCTCCTCCCGAGTGTGGCACGGGTTCTGCAAGCTCATCGGGGCCACTGCCAGCCTCTCCTCTGGGTTCCACCCCCAGTCCAATGGCCAGACGGAGAGGCTCAACCAGGACCTGGAAACCACCCTGCGAGGTGATGGATAACCCGACATCGTGGAGCACCTGGCTGCCATGGGCAGAGTACACCCACAACACCCTGCAGTCATCGGCCACCAAGCTGTCGCCGTTCCAGTGCCAATTCGGGTTCCAGCCACCTCTGTTCCTGGACCAGGAGGAGGACACTGGGGTGCCCTCGGTCAACCAATATGTGAGACGGTGTCGCAAGACCTGGAGCAAGGTCAGGAGGACCCTCATCCAGACTTCCAGGTCCAACCAGACTCAGGCCAACCGCCATAGAAGGCCTGCCCACGTTTTCCGCCCTGGGCAGCGGGTTTGGCTGTCTGCCAAGGACCTTCCGCTGCGGGTGGAGAATCGCAAGCTTGCTCCTCGCTATGTTGGTCCCTTCAAAGTTGTGCACAGGGTGAACCCTGTCTCCTACCGGCTCCAGTTACCACGGACGCTAAGGATCAACCCCACATTCCATGTTTCCCTGTTGCGGCCCGTACTGTCGTCCACGTATGCCCCTGCCCCTAGGAATCCCCCACCCCCCCGCATCCTCCAGGGTCAGACTGTGTTCACTGTGCGCCCTGCTTGACTCCCGCCGGGTCCGCGGTGGGCTCCGATATTTAGTGGACTGGGAGGGCTATGGCCCTGAGGAGCGCTGCTGGGTTCCCGCTCGGGATGTATTAGATAAAGAACTTTGTCGGGACTTCCATTCGGCCCATCCGGATCGCCCTGGGAACATCAGGAGACGCTCCTTGAGGGGGGGGTCCTGTTAGGACTGGGGACTGTCTTGGCCTCTAGAGGCCGCTGTTATGTTTTTTTCTTGTCATGTTTGTTTTGGGCCTCTAGAGGTCGCCACTGCTTCTGTGTTTTGTGTTTGTTTTGATTGCCTGTTTAGTCCTCATTATTGTCACCTGTTTCCCATTTAGCTTGTGTATAAATACTTCCTCAGTTTGGTCCCCAGTCATGGAGTCTTTGTGCTACCTATGGTTTGTTTAATCTGTCCCGTGTACATTGTGTTAGGACTGGGACTGTTTTGGCTTCTAGAGGCCGCTGTTATTTCCTTTTCTTGTCATGTTTGTTTTGGCCTCTAGAGGCTGCCACTGTTTCTGTGTTTTATGTTTGTTGTTTTCCATGTGTCTTGTGCCCCGCCTAGTCCTCATTAGTGTCACCTGTGTCCTATTTTAGTTTGTGTATTTATACCCCTGAGTTCAGTCCTCTTGGGAGTCTTTGTGCTGTTATGTTTCGCTCCAGTTACCTCTGTTCCTATTTCCTCGCCTATGTCCTTGTGTTCTTTGTATTTTTGCTTTCTTTTGGACTTTGTGGATTTTGTTTTTGACTTTTTGGATCTTCTGAGTGTTTGGATTTTTACCCCTTCTTTTCTGGTTACTGGCTTTTGTATTTACTTTGAACTTTTGGATTTTTTTTTAAATTTTTTCCCTTATATCTTCTGAGCGTTTAGGATTATACTTTTTGGATTTTTTGCGTGTAAATATTGTAAATAAACCTTTTGATACTTTTTCTACTTCTGCCTCACGCCTCTGCATTTGAGTCATTCCCCTGGTGGCCTAGTGGGGGTTTGCTGGATTATCACACCAGCGAACCAGGTTTGAATCCCAGCAAAACCCTAACAGAAAGACTCCATCATGACCGACTCAGCAGAGGCTTCATCTGTCTACCTGGCCAACCTTCAGGGAATGATGGCTGCGTTAACACGCCTCGGATCCACCATGGACACTCATGGACGGACTCTCGCAAGCCAATGTGAGACCCTTGCTCGCCACGAGGTACTGCTTCAGCAGACTGGGAGAACCCTGGCACAGCTGACTTCTCTGCCCCCATCTCCACCACCCGCTCCTGCTCCAGTGCCTCCTACCATGCTGCCTACTTCACCTCGCGAACCCAGCCTTCCTGCACCACAGAGGTATGACGGCAAGCACAGTGAGTGTCGAGAGTTCCTTACCCAGTGTCAACTCACCTTTGAGCTTCAGCCTACCACCTACACTATGGATTGCCGCAAGATTGCCTTTGTGATAACCTTGTTAGCTGGTAAGGCGCGAGCCTGGGCTGCTGCTATCTGGCAGAGACAGGGACCTGAGTGCTCTGATTTCCAGCTGTTTACAGAGGAGATGCTGCGTGTCTTCGATCAAGCAGACATCAGTAAAGACGCAGCCAGAAAGCTCATGTCCATCCGGCAAGGGGGAAGCATCGCAGACTACGCCATCTCGTTCGGGACGCTCGCAGCAGTAAGTGGATGGAACGAGACTGCCCTGGTGTCAGCCTTCCACCATGGTCTGTCTGACCCCATCAAAGATGGTCTGGCTTCTATCAGATGCCCTAGTGACCTCGAAACACTGATCTCACATTCTACTTGTCTGGACAACAGGATGAGAGAATGCCGCCAAGTCCTGAGCCTCCCCGGCCTCCCTGCCTCTACCTGGAGCCCGTCTACCTCCTCCAGTGACTGTCCAGAACCCATGCAAGTGGGCCGTACTCGCCTCTCCGCATCTGAAAGGGAGCGCAGAAGGAGGGACAATTGCTGCATCTACTGTGGCAAGCCTGGTCACTTCCGAGCATCATGTCCCGAACTCTCGGGAAAAGGACTGTCCCGTCCAGCCGAGGGAGAGTTGTGACGGGGCCTACCCTCTCTCCTGGACTCCCTGGCCAAGGAATCTACATCCCGGTCTCCATCTCCTGGGGTGAGTCCGTCCACTCTTGTCAAGCTTTGTTAGACTCAGGGGCGGCTGGAAACTTTATGGATATTCACTTTGCCCAAAGTATCAATGTCCCGACTGCACCTCTTGAAGTCCCACTGTCTGTGTCTGCCCTGGATGGCCAAGCCTTAGGTGACGGAAGAGTCACCCAAGTAACTTCTCCAGTCTTCCTCCAGTCTCAAGGTCACAAGGAAGAAATATCCCTGCACCTGATTCCTTCACCTGAGTTCCCAGTTATTCTAGGTCTTCCTTGGCTTACCCGCCACAACCCTCGTATAGACTGGGTCACTAGCCAGGTTGTGGAGTGGGGTCCTGCTTGCTATACCCTCTCTAGCTCTCCTGTGTCTCTGTTTTCTGGTTATTGGCTTTTGTATTTACTTTGAACTTTTGGATTTTTTTTAATTTTTTCCCTTATATCTTCTGAGCGTTTAGGATTATACTTTTTGGATTTTTTGCGTGTAAATATTGTAAATAAACCTTTTGATACTTTTTCTACTTCTGCCTCACGCCTCTGCATTTGAGTCATTCCCCTGGTGGCCTAGTGGGGGTTTGCTGGATTATTACACCAGCGAACCAGGTTCAAAACCCTAACACCTTGCTTATGCTCTTGTGTTTTTTGGTATTTTGTTTTCTTTGGATTTTGTTCTACCTTTTTGGATCTTCTGAGCATTTTGCATTTTGCCTTTTCTTTTCTTATCTTTGGACTTTGTACTACCTTTTTGGATCTTCTGAGCGTTTTGCATTTTGCCTCTTCTTTTCTCAATTTTGGACTTTGAACCTTTGGATCATACTTTTGTTTTTTTTGCCTTGGATTTTTTACTCTGTAAATAAACTTTTTTTTTTTTGTACTCTACTATCGTCTCACGCCTCTGCGCTTGAGTCAATCCCCTGGTGGCCTAGTGGGGGTTTGCTAGATCACTACACCAGTGACCTGAGTTTGAATCTCAGCAAAACCCTAACAAGGCAACCTTGGTGAGGAGCAAATATAGTCCTCAAGGCCAACAGCAAGTTAACATGTCAGCTAAATAGTGTCTGGGGTGACTCCCTTTTTAATATTCTTTTCAATGAAGTTCAGCGCCAATGTCGGATCCTCAAACCTGCAGGTCTGTCCGCTGGGCAGAGTGATGCGTAGCATTGCCGGGTAAAAAAGACCAAACCTGACGTTCGGGCAGGAATGGAGCTCCTTTTTTACTTCAGCAAAGGCAGCCCGCTTTTTAGCCACTGCCGGGGTGAAGTCAGGGAAGATCGAGATCCTCCTGCCCATGTAGGAAAGAGGGGAAGCTTCTCCGGCTCGGCGCAGAATTTGGTTCCGGGCTTGAGACAGGCTCACCCGAATAATGAGTGGACGAGGGGGCTCGCCATCCTTAGGCTTGGCACGTAGAGTGCGATGAGCACGGTCCAACATAGGCTTATTGTCAAGACCGAGTAAGTCTTGTAGGAGCTGGGCCATGAACTCGGTGGGACGAGGACCCTCTGTACCCTCAGGTAGGCCCACTAGGCGAACATTATTCCACCTTGAACGACTCTCCAGGTCCTCGCACTTCTTTGATAGGGAGTCAACAGTGGTGGTTAGCTTGCTAACATTAGCTCGGAGGTCAGATAGCTCCCTGTCGTTAGCATTCGCTGAGCGCTCGAGGTCCGCGATCGCTTCGCCATATGAAGCGAGTCTGTTCTCAAAGGGCTCCGAAGCCACCACAATCTCTCTTTTAACTGCTGCCAAGATGGTGGTTTCAAACTTACTGAGGATGTCCGAGCGCATTTCATCCATCATCTCCCTCATGTTCAACAACAAGGTGGCATTAGCATCTGGCTGATCTGGGGATTGTGGTTGAGATGATAGCCGGGACTTGCTGTGGCCTGCTTTAGTAGCATCGCCTCTCCCACGGCTTGCCATCATAGAGTGCCCACAAGCGAAAAAAGTTTACATAAAGTGAAAGGCTGCAATAATAGAGCTTAACGCCGGCAAAACAAATAAAAAGTGTAATATAAAAGTGTAAAAAAAGTCACATTCCAGCAGAGCCTGTGCGAAACACGTCCTACAGCTACCTCACTCCCACAGCACCCCCCGGTGGAACTGTTTATCTACCATGTGTTTTGGATTCATGGTCTGCCAATTGACATTGTGTCTGACAGAGGTCCCCAGTTCTCCAGCCCCTTCTCCCCCCTTCCAAGACCCCATCCCTCTCCCAAGATCATTGATGGAGGGGAGGCCTACACAGTCAGGAAACTACTAAAGGTCCGTTGAAGAGGTTGGGGGCTACAGTATCTGGTTGACTGGGAGGGCGGCGTGTTTCATCCTTGACCCTGCACTCATCAGGGATTTCCACTGCAAGAACCCAGGAGTCCTGTCTCGGACGCCCAGAGGTGTCCATGGGGGGGTACTGTCACGATCCAGCTTGGAACTTCCAGATCCTGATCTGCACCTTTGTGCTCCACTCTGCATTTTTCTCCATTCTCCCCGTGCTGTGTTAGCACACCTGCTACGTGTTTATCATCAGCCTCTCTATATAAACACACTGCGGAGATTCACTCAGCGTAGATAAAGCCTCACCGTAAGTTTTGTCTAGTTCACGTTCATGTTTATGCTCACGCTCTGTTCCTTGACTTTTTTTAATGTTTCTTGGATTATGATTTTGCCTGCTGTTTTTGGGACCTCTTGCTGTGGCTTTGTCTCGGGACTTTGTTTATGTTTTGGATCATGATTTTGCCTGCCATTTTTTGGGACTAGTTGCTGTGACTCTGGCTCAGGACTTTGTTTACATTTTGGATTACAACTTTGCCTGCTGTTTTTTGGGACTTGTTGCTGTCACTCTGATTGGGGACTTGGTTATTTTTCCGGCTCCATTTTTTCTCCCTGGGATTATCATCATCACGTCTGCCCTTGCGCTGTCTTCTTGGGTTTCACTGAGTGGGTTTTGGATGGTGCTGCTGCACCTGTCACCTGCCTGCCCTCCTCACAAGACCATTCCTCAGGTACGCTTCTGCTCATTTCCTGTAGTTGCACTTTGAGTCCTATCTGTGTCTGTGACCTCCAGGTTGTGACATAATTTATCCGCCACACCATGGACCCAGCAGATTATGATGCACTCAAATCTGCATTGTTTATTTCTGGGACTCTAGGAGGAGAAATTTATAGCAGAGATCCTCAGAGCACAAAGTGTGTGCGGAGTGGAGCTCCATACTTAAGATAAATGCTTCGACTTGATTTTTGATGGCTTTGACCATACAACGTTCATATGTACAAATGTATACCACCACAGGGAACCTGACTGTAAGTGTAAGGCAATGTACAGTGTCTTGCAAAAGTATTCATCTCCCTTGGTGTTTGTCCTGTCTTGTTGCATTAGCACCATTTGATTTTCACAACATGCCTACCACTTTAAAGGTGCAAATTGTTGTTTTATTGTGACACAATAATTAAGATGAAAAAACAGAAATCTGATGCGTGCATAGGTATTCATCCCCTTTCGTATGAAACCCCTAAATAAGAGCTGGTCCAACCAATTCACTTCAGAAGTCACATAATTAGTTGATTAAGCTCTACCTGTGCGCAATCAAAGTATCACATGACGTCTGTATAAATCAACTTGTTCTGGAAGGACCCTGACTCTATAAAAAATGCAATCACATTTTGTTTACAGTGTACTTCAGTTAAATGTTATAATTCCATTGTATTTTCTCATCTCATCTCATTATCTCTAGCCGCTTAATCCTTCTACAGGGTCGCAGGCAAGCTGGAGCCTATCCCAGCTGACTACGGGCGAAAGGCGGGGTACACCCTGGACAAGTCGCCAGGTCATCACAGGGCTGACACATAGACACAGACAACCATTCACACTCACACCTACGGTCAATTTAGAGTCACCAGTTAACCTAACCTGCATCTCTTTGGACTGTGGGGGAAACCGGAGCACCCGGAGGAAACCCACGCGGACACGAGGAGAACATGCAAACTCCACACAGAAAGGCCCTCGCCGGCCCCGGGGCTCGAACCCAGGACCTTCTTGCTGTGAGGCGACAGCGCTAACCACTACACCACCGTGCCGCCCATTGTATTTTCTGTGTGAGATTAAACAAATTAAACAGACATTTGTTCATAGCTTTTTAACCCATCTTTACCAAGGGTGCCAGTCATTCTTGAGCTGAATCCCCTGTATGGATAGATGGATAATTTAAGTTTTCTTTTAACCAACAAATGTAACTTGTGCATGGATTTCGTTTCCATTTCACCATTGTTAACCTCAATTCCAATTAATTAAATAATCACTCACTCATTCACAAAGAAACAATGAATTAGATAAATAAAAACACAATATTCTTCACATTACCTTGTATTTTATTAATTCTCTCAGTAACATCCTCTAACAGTTATCAGCCAAAAACAGAATAGCCCAAAACAGGTGACAATTGAATAATAGTGATAATCAAATGAAAGAGAAAAAGAAAATCTGACAGAAAACCAGGGGATGCAGAGGGACCTAAATAAATAAAGACAGTTAAATTAATAGATAATAGCATCATACACCTATTCATACTACTAATATCACTCTATGAATAAGATTCAGTAAGATCCATTGGAAATGTATTCTTTAAAAATTGAGCAGAGGGCAACACCATCACTGGACAGTCTGTCCTCAAGCAGAAGGGATTTAGGTGGTGGGACAGAAAATGAGAATTTTTGTGCTTTGTATTGCACATTCTTTTCAAAACACACAAAGTAAAAAAGGTAGTGCCTGGCACGTGGGTACAATGGTCAGGCAGCAGAAAGGTAAGACATGATTCAGAGCTCCCAGTACAGTAAAATCACAGTACAATGGGCTCTCGGCACAGTACAACTTCTAGTTCTGTGCGGTACAGTTTACCCCCATCTGACAACGCCATGATGCTCTTTTTATAGCCAGCTAGGTCCTGGGTGTCAGCATCCTAAAATCAAGAAAAGAATCACATGGAGCATTGTTAATTATATTTCATTACCTCAATTTGCAACCATTTAAAACTCTTGCTTGTCTTTTCTCACCTGATAGAGATCCTTCAGGAGGTAGTCCAACTCCATCTCATCAATGTAGCCATTTCCATCCTATAAAACACAGAAAGAGGTTACAGTGGGCTACTTCTGTCAATATTGCAGTTATATCAGGGAGTGTATTGGCTTTATACAGAGGACTGCCTTCCTGTTAATCGATTTGTAAGAATCTCTGCTTCATTGCCTACTCATTTATAGAGTTTGGATGAGGTCATAACTCTAAAACAGAGAAGAATAACTCCAAAACAACACAGAGAAGAAGAGGTATTCATTATTTCTTTTGCATCTTTGGGTGAGTAAGTTGGTTTGCATGTGGCCAGATATTTTGCATTTTTTTTTTTCAAAGCTCAGCGCATCCTGTTCAGGCACTATGAGGTGTGTCAGTATTTAGTTGACCTGGTGTTCCCTCCCCTCATGCTATTATTTATTTACTGATTACCTCACTGTAGCAGCTGCAAGTGCCTATGTTTCAGATGTGACTGCGTCAGACTGGAGGAGGGATATGATGTAAGGGAAATATACTGCAGTAATTTTAGATTGAAAGCCTACATTTCATATATGATTAAGCACTGTAGCTGTCCTCGTGCAACAGTCCAGACAAACAAAATATAATGGTTAATAGCCACAATGCTAAATAAAACACAAATTTAGAGAGTGCTAATGAAATTTGGTTTAGGGGGAGAAAGTGGTACATAAAACAGCACAGACACTGAAACTAGATAAACTTGTACACAAAAAACTTAAGTTATATCTATTATAATTTATATACCAATCTTGCACAAACCTCTACTAAATGAATTCCTTGATGAATTATTAAATTAATAAAATTAAAATAGTATAAAATAATTTAGCAGTTCTTGCGTGAGAATTTACCACACCCTCTTGTGGTGCATTTGGAACTGTGTCACCCAAAAATCCATTGTTAGTCAAATGTTCACACAGCAGGTGCACATTCGTGGTCATTTATCTGCTCAGGTGAATGGAAACAGCGCTCATCTGCATGCAAAATGGATGCATAAGAGTGAGGGAAATCAGATAGGAGAACTCTCTCTGCTTCATTTGCTGAGCTAAACCAAACTGTCACCTGCACGAGACTTTCTGCAACATTATTATGCTATTAAGCACTGTGGTTCTTTGTTTTGAGCAGATGCACCTTCAGTGAGCAATAGAAAATGTAGAAATGTTACTTTAATTTTTCTTAAAATGGTCTCAGTTGAAAAATATATTTTTCAATGAAGTTAGAGACTGACAAGATCTCTTGCATGGACTGTCCTAGAGAATGCTTGCTATGAGGACTGGGGCAAATACTTAATTATAAATGATGTGTAGTCCTTCACTCTAAAAATACTGCAGTGTGTTTCCCTGAAGTCGCTTCTGAATCACAGGCACTTGCATCTCAAAATGTTTATTTTAGTGTAGAAATGTACACTACCTTGTCATAGTATGTGAAGATGGTGTTGAACTGGTCAGGAGTCAGCTTGATGCCCTGCAACACAGTGCAAACAAATCAACATTAAAGCTACAATTCCATCCATTAGAACTTTGGTACAAATTGTAATCATTGCTTGTACTTAACTCACCTGGAATTTCAGTAAGAAATTTTCTTGAACTGGTAGAAGCCTTAAAATATGAACAAGCAGCAGTCGATTAACACAGTGTATTTGAGGGAAAAAGAGCTCTGATTAACTGGGGCAAAAATATTGCTCACCTTGCCATTTCAGAGAGCCCCAGCTTCCCATCTCCATTCAGATCAAACATCTTGAGCTGACAGTGAGAAAAGAGATCAAAGTAATTGGATCATTTTCATGAAATAGCCACCATTTATTTTTCTTGCTTGTTGTTTCAGGTCTTAGCTGGTGTTGAAAATGCATACAAATTGAGCATAAAAATGGCCATTAGTCAGAATAAAACATACTGCATTTTATTCACTAAAATCAACTTGCAGTCCCGTTCACAACAAAAGTGTAGTTCTCTAGTTAAATATTATAAACAAGGTATTAATGAGAAACTGTAATTTATAAGGTTGCCAAGAGCTCACCAAAGCATTAAATAATCAAATGCACTTTGTTCTTTTCCTTTTGAGTGCCACTCCCTTTTTCTTTCAAAAACTCAATCTGCTGAAGTCATAGTAAACAATTCAAATGTATGCATACTATGTAAAGCACTGAGTATACCTGCCAAGGTATAATTCTTAGTCTGAGTAACAGATGGTTTGACAGATGTTATTATTTTATTTTAGCAACATGAAGTTGTGCTGATGAGATACTTACAATTGTCTGTGTGTATTCCTGCAATTTCTGGTCATCATATTGCTTGTTAACCTTTTTCAGAAGGTCTGAGAGGAAGTTCTAAAAGAAAGTAAAGATGCAGGTTACTTAAAAAAAAAACAAACAAAAAAAAAACAACAAAACTTGGAATGTCTGTGTAACAAGGAGCCTGGTCCACTCGTGGAACAACTGCACTCCTTAAAAGTATCCGGTAGACAGTGTAACATTTGCACATTATTACACCTATGGTCAAAATCAACTTCCTCCTGCGATTATGACCTGGTTTGTACTTTATGAACCAGTGTAGTGATTTGAATACTTCCTTTGACTGTCAGTTGCTACGGCCAGCATGATTTGCGTGCTTTTGATTTGCTATTCCAGTAAAAGGCTGACAGCATGACACAGATTTCACTCAGGTTAGAGTGCAACCCAAGCTAAAACAACAACTCACATAACTTAACTGATATACACTATACTACTGTACATTGCATTCTGTTTAATGGCAAATGGTTGGTGAAGAAAGTGTAGATTGTAAAAAATATACAACCCCGATTCCAAAAAAGTTGGGACAAAGTACAAATTGTAAAAAAAAAACGGAATGCAATAATTTACAAATCTGAAACTGATATTGTATTCACAATAGAGCATAGACAACATATCAAATGTCGAAAGTGAGACATTTTGAAATTTCATGCCAAATATTGGCTCATTTGAAATTTCATGACAGCAACACATCTCAAAAAAGTTGGGACAGGGGCAATAAAAGGCTGGAAAAGTTAAAGGTACAAAAAAGGAACAGGTGGTGGACCAAATTGCAACTCATTAGGTCAACTGGCAATAGGTCATTAACATGACTGGGTATAAAAAGAGCATCTTGGAGTGGCAGCGGCTCTCAGAAGTAAAGATGGGAAGAGGATCACCAATCCCCTTAATTCTGCGCCGACAAATAGTGGAGCAATATCAGAAAGGAGTTCGACAGTGTAAAATTGCAAAGAGTTTGAACATATCATCATCTACAGTGCATAATATCATCAAAAGATTCAGAGAATCTGGAAGAATCTCTTTCTGTAAGGGTCAAGGCCGGAAAACCATACTGGGTGCCCGTGATCTTCAGGCCCTTAGATGGCACTGCATCACATACAGGCATGCTTCTGTATTGGAAATCACAAAATGGGCTCAGGAATATTTCCAGAGAACACTATCTGTGAACACAATTCACCGTGCCATCCACCGTTGCCAGCTAAAACTCTATAGTTCAAAGAAGAAGCCGTATCTAAACATGATCCTGAAGCGCAGATGTCTTCTCTGGGCCAAGGCTCATTTAAAATGGACTGTGGCAAAGTGGAAAACTGTTCTGTGGTCAGACGAATCAAAATTTGAAGTTCTTTATGGAAATTAGGGACGCCGTGTCATTCGGACTAAAGAGGAGAAGGACAACCCAAGTTGTTATCAGCGCTCAGTTCAGAAGCCTGCATCTCTGATGGTATGGGGTTGCATTAGTGCGCGTGGCATGGGCAGCTTGCACATCTGGAAAGACACCATCAATGCTGAAAGGTATATCCAGGTTCTAGAGCAACATATGCTCCCATCCAGACGACGTCTCTTTCAGGGAAGACCTTGCATTTTCCAACATCACAATGCCAAACCACATACTGCATCAATTACAGCATCATGGCAGCGTAGAAGAAGGGTACTGAACTGGCCAGCCTGCAGCCCAGATCTTTCACTCATAGAAAACATTTGGCGCATCATAAAACGGAAGATACGACAAAAAAGACCTAAGACAGTTGAGCAACTAGAATCCTACATTAGACAAGAATGGGTTAACATTCCTATCCCTAAACTTGAGCAACTTGTCTCCTCAGTCCCCAGACGTTTACAGACTGTTGTAAAGAGAAAAGGGGATGTCTCACAGTGGTAAACATGGCCTTGTCCCAACTTTTTTGAGATGTGTTGTTGTCATGAAATTTAAAATCACCTAATTTTTCTCTTTAAATGAGACATTTTCTCAGTTTAAACATTTGATATGTCATCTATGTTCTATTCTGAATAAAATATGGAATTTTGAAACTTCCACATCATTGCATTCCGTTTTTATTTACAATTTGTACTTTGTCCCAACTTTTTTGGAATCAGGGTTGTATATAAATCCAGGTATATTCATTTATTTTTACCTTCAGTTCATTTGCTTCAATGAAGCCACTGCGGTCTGTGTCGTACTTTCGCCAGGCCTACAGATTGACAAATATCCACAAAACAAGGTACTTAATTGCAGTCAAATAAAAAGTAAATGATTATTACATTTGCCAAGATAAAACTGTCACTGAATGTTACAACATTTATTTGTTAGAAGCTTGTTAGAATACAAAACTGAGTTACAGAAATAAGTAATTTCCCAGAAACACACTTCCCAAAGATATAGTGCAAATAATAAATAAATGTGAATTTTGTTTCCATCAAAACGGGAAGTAATTAAAACAGAAATATCCTGACAGATTTCAGAGATGTTAACTGTATAAATGACGACTGATTTTATTTCTGATAACATGTTCAAATGCAGTGGGTAGTGTGGCTGCCTCTTAGCTCCAGAGCAACACTAAATTCTAAGCTTTTGCTACTGTCTGTGTTTTGCATGTTCTCCCGATGTTTACGTGAGTTTCCTCCAGGCTCTCCAGGTACCTCCCACCTCTGAAAAGCATGCCATTAGGACTGGCTATGCTAAATTGCTCCCATGTGTGAATGTGTGTGTGTGCATGGTGCCCGCGATTGACTTTGGGTGAATACTCCCATTTTTCACCCAGTGTTCACAGTATAGTCTCCGCATCCAAACCTGACCAAGATAAAATGTTACTGAAGATGAATAGACATGTTTAATATTGATGAATAGACAAACGATAGTCAAGAATCTCAATAAAATATTATATTGGCTCCATTTATGATTCTAAAATTTGTAAATTATGTAAAGTTCAACTAGAAATACTGTATGTATGTTTTGTCTGAAAGAAAACATCATACTAAGAATTGTACATTTCTTTTTCCCTACAGTCTTCCTTTATCCCCCTTTATTCCAGTCTATCAGGACAGTTTTCTTTGGAACTATTCTTGTTTGCTCATGTCCTTAGCAAAGTCATCACTCTGTGGCCATGAACCTGTCTGTGTAAAACCTATGTGGGTAGTTTCTACCTGTCTGTCTATCTATCTGTGTGAAAATGTCACACTTATCTTTCTAAATCTGTACCACCTAGGTTAATGTGCTAATTCTAATTAACTATGTAAGACAATAAGCCACATGGTCTAACGTTTGAGTATGGCATGCAGTAGCATGGGTGCTGCAGAAACAATAATTAATACGTAGTGGATGTTCATTATGTCTAACTATTACAAATATTTTAAGTTCGTTTCTTAGACAAGTATATTTTTTAAGTTTGTTACCTTGTTAACAGTTTCGGCGAGAATCTCCCGCCTTCTTCAGAAACAGTCCAACACAGAATGTTTCTGAAGAAGGCGGGAGATTCTCGCCGAAACTGTTAACAAGGTAACAAACTTAAAAAATATACTTGTCTAAGAAACGAACTTAAAATATTTATATTAACAATAATTAATCTTATCATTTTAACAATATGCTTATAACTAGTGTGAATTGTTGAAACTTTATCTTTCCCAAAAGTTTGCATATTTCAACCTGTCCTGCTTAGTCCTGATGGAGTTGGATGATGATCATGTTCAATGCTCAAATTGTTTGTGACCTAAAATTTGCAACAGGCACTTATAGAGCCTTGATTTAACTACAACATTATGCCTTTAGATACATGAATGTAATTTTCCTCTGTCTCTGCTGGCCATAGCAAAGAGTGAAACAGGCAGCAGGTATGACAGCAGAGCCCACCTGGAAGAAAAAGTTAAGTTCCTTTGCTGCAGTTCAGTGGCAGAAGCAAAGGCAGGCAGAAGACTCTGCGAATCAGTTGCATGGTCTTTACAGAATTGGGTCAAATGCAAGACCTGTTAGCAACAGTGCAAAAGGGCATTGAAATACAAAGCTTTGGGGACTGTCTTGCATACAAAGACAGACCCTGTGGTACTTTCAGGCCCATTTTGACAAAGAGTGCTGGAAAGGTGCAATGGTTGCTGAAATCCTATAGAAAACACAGACCAAGCCATGGGACTGCCATTCCTTGGGCAGTGAAGTACAGAAGATCACTGTAATTATTGATACAGAGAAGGCAAATAGGCTGGCTCAAGCACCATTGCCAGAAACTTGGTATAACCACATTGCACCACCTGCTGCTATTACCTGGCAGCTCTGTCACACAAGCCTAGGAGGCACTAGATCATTGTCTCCTTTTGTCTGAACCAAACTGGACATTTTGAGGCAGCAGGCTATCTTTACCTTACCACAAAAGTTTAAATTCTTGAATCTGTACAGTGAATCAAGTTAACTGATTCTGTTCAAATTATTTGTTCAATTACACAGTTTGCCCAAATGTGCAGCCTGATCATGCAGCCAACACTACCATTGCACATACTGAAATGCCAGAAATATACAGCTTGGACTGAATGGTACTTGAATGCAGTCTCTAATACTGATTTGTTCATCTTACTGTCTCACTCAAAAGGCAGAGTTGTTCATCACATTGTTCCTGCAAACTGCATTTCAGAAATTGCAATAGCAGATGGGTGGAGTTAAGCATAATACAGTACAGGCAATTTCGCAACCTAGAACAATCAAAATGGATTAGTGTCAGACATGGGTGCCGCCAGGGGGGGGAAAGGTTAGAACAATTCTAGGGGCCCAGCACTGCTATGGGGCCCTTTAAGGGGCTGATAATATGCTTTTAATGATTTTATTAAGACTTTTGAAATAACAACAATGCAATATTCCATCTGGTAAAATGAGCTAATTGAACAAGGTTGTCTATTTCTTGAGTTCTTCAACATATTGTCATTTAACCCTCCCCCTTTTGTGAAATGGTACGGTCCAGTTCTGGTAGAAGCGCGATGCGTTAAATCTGTGTGCTGATCAGTGCAACGCTACTTGCTGCTGTGTCGCGGTGCAGCAGCCAGCCAGCCAGCAGTGGAGTGCGTACAGTCTATGATCGCTAAATACGAAGAGTGGCTGTCAAAAACGTAAAGAAAGGCAGCTGAAAGCTGAGAGGGACCGGAGAGGCAGGCAACTGGTCACTCAGTTTTTCCCAAAGAAAGGTAGCTATCGCTCACATGTGTGTTCAAAATATTAGCGAATGGTAAATGAACAGTATGAACGTGGTTGGATTAACCTATCAAGAGAACACTTTTACAGTTTGTACAGTGACATTTTTTCCATTTTAATAACTGAACTGACTTGTGTGATAAACAAGATGAAATATTACGTTATGCTGGTGCTAATAACTAGTGCTAATAGCCAGTTTCATAACTAATGGGGTGCCCTAAATATGCACAGATTCAGCCTCAGGGGGACCTCCGCCTTACCAAACCACTGAACCCCCCTTTGGAGAAGGAGGTAAGCAGCAATACAACCCATAAATGCTTTAGGATTGAAGTTTTTAATGAGCGAGCGCCATATACAGTTTGCTAGATTAAAGTGTTGCTAATAACGGACACCAGTCAAGTGTTTGACATGGTTACGTGTGTGGAATGTTCACACATTCTAAACCATTGGTTTCAAATTGAGGAGCTGGAGAAAGCGCAGCACACATAAAAGAGGGATAGAGGTTACAACATATGAAGAAATACGTATGTAATTGATCAAATTGAAATGTCACTCCGTGTCACTTTGAAATAAATTTATAATAAGATGTTTCCTGTCTTTTATGGGTAACATTTGTAAGGCTACTGAGTATGGAGTTCATTTAAATGCATCAAACTTGAATGCATCAAACTTTTTTATGCATTAACTAACTTGCATGCATTGCTGATAACAGAGCCAGGCCCCTCATCAGGCCATGATGCAGCAGCCAGGGAGGACACCAGAAGTGTTGAAGTACAGGAAGAGAACAGGGGGAGTACCAACAGCACAGGTGGTGAGGAAGAAGCAGCAGAGAGTAAACTTTTTCTATGATTTATTAGCAGTCACATCACACATTTCACTACCAACTGTCCTAGCACAAGAAGGCATGTGGCAAAATCTTGAATTTTCATTTGTGATTGTAAATGCACCAGAATTAGTCACTGACCAGTTTTCATCTAGTCCCTGGTAGGTTAATACATAAAATGTAATAACAAAGTCACAAACTCAAGGTCCATGGGCTATCAAAAGTCAAATAATGACAATAGTGCAATTGTGACGAGGGTGGGCAAAGTTGGGGGCCCAAAATTCTAATCTTTCATGGGGCCCAAAATTTCTGGCGGCGCCCCTGGTGTCAGATAAGCACATGACCATGCTTCTTTGGGCAAGATTAATTGAAAAGTGGAGAGGCATCGTATCTGAAAATACATAACAGCTTAAGTTGCACTTAAGTTGTTAAGTCCAGTCACATAACTCAGAACCTGTCAGCCATATCATAAAGGCAAGTGTTACTAGCAGTGTGCATTAACCTGAGGCATTGGTCTGGTACTAAATTTTTCACTGCAGAAAAAGGAAACAATTAAAAACAAATGCATATGATAAACTATGAAGGTAATAGAAAAGTGTAAATCAGTTGCAACATCAGTGTATTAAACTTCATATAATTTAAATTTGTGTGGCTAGTGCTGCAACATTATCAAGAATCCCTAAGGGTTCATATACGGTATATCCTTGTTGGGTTCAGCAAATTTACAAGTAGGAAGTTTAAAAAAAAAACCTACAGAAGACTGGAAGTTTGGAAAGAGACAGACAACTCATTGACTCGTTCATGGACAGTGCAGAGTCAAATTTTCACATCTACTACTATGCTATGCCGCTATGATTGGAGGTGCAGCACATCTCCCAGACTATGTAACCAGTGTGTTGATAGGCCCATTGTGCACAGGCCGTTGTTATACCTGTTAATATTACTGAAACTTCATGCCCACTACCCTTTAGACCAGACATATGGTCCTAGACAAGCAGGTCACTTTGGCACAGTAGACCATACACCTGGAAATTATGGGTCTGCTCCCTGGGAGTGATCCCAGTATAGTGGCATCTGTACAAAGGGTCAGCCACTCTTGTGCATGTCCTGGTTGTATCTAAATATCAGCTGTTTGCAGACTATGTGAGAAATGCTGGGCATAAATACCTTAGTGGACAATTTTTTGGAGATTCAAATAAGTGTCTGTTTTGGGGTCTACCCTAAGTGTTCATGGCAGCAATATTTGCACAGATTGATGGTTTATCACTTCAAGTGCATAACTTTTTTACTAGTTTTCTTACATAACTACCACGATAAAGAGCAGTATAAGAATGCTGAGTGATAGAACAGTATCCACACTCAATATTTTCATCCTCAATAGCCTAAACACCTTAAGTGATTCTCTAATATTCTGAGTGATTTGAGGCTCCATCAGGATGTGCTATTACAACTTTGATATACAACCTCCACTGGTTCCACCAGAAACTGTAGTCGTGCTCCTTCATCACTGGTAGAATGACAGTTGCATACTTAAGATTCCATTGTCTGGTTTAGATTGTTTTAAATGTGATAAAACTTATCCAGATTGGACTGTAAATTTTCTCATGCACTTGAAAAAAGAGGAATAAAAGATTATGTAATATATATGACTGTATGCTTGTGTTACGCAGCTTTACTGGTGCATAGCTGGTGTGGCTGCAGGTTTTTGTTCTAACCAATTCATTTTGGCATTCAACTCATTATCAGGTCAACTGATTGGTAGGAATGGAGACCTCTAGCTAGATCTGTCTTTCATGAATAGAACTGGAAACCCTTGCTATAACTTATGTTTTTACCATTATAACAATTCAGTGAATTAGGAAAGTAATAGATCTAATGTGGAAATTTGTATGATCCTTTACCATCATGAACTCAGAGCTGGAACCCAAAAACTGTCTGAAGCAAATCAGGAAGTTCTCTTCTGTTGGAAGAATCTGGGCCATCTGAGACATGGAAAACATGAGAATTAATGTTTCTAGAATCTAAGGAACAAGTGAGAAAAATAAAGTGACTCTGAATTGCTCTCATTTTAAAGCATTGAAAACAGCAGGCTGGATCTAAATATCTGCCATTTTCAAGACTATTTGTAGTCTGACCTTGTCAGGTTCATTGGCAACAGACTTAATTTTTGGAACAATGCAATTTCTTACCTCTGACAGCTCAATCCTTCCATCATTGTTCTTGTCGAATTTCTGCATGAACTCTGCCATCTTGTCTCTGCAAGATGCATTTGAGGAGTCCTGAAACAGACAAGCATGCCAAGAGGGTTTTTGTCCAAAGATCCACATTACTCATGACAGAGAAATGCCATGTAATGCCACATTAAAAAAAGAAGTCTGTTTAGTGCTAATGGGAAAAAGCCCCTATAAGTTACTGACTATGAGCCTACAGCATATTTCACAGGATTCCAGAGTTCACATGATTCCTAGCTTTTCTTTATGACATGCAAGGAAATAAAACATCTCTCTTGCCCACACTGAGATCCTCTACATAAACACTATCTGTTCAGTCATCTAGCAAATAATTCCATGTCAGCATTTAATTTGATCACATTGATGGCAAAATTGATGACATGTTACCAGTACTAGCAGGCTGATGTGTCACCATGAATGTTAATATAATGGGAGCTTTCTTTATGAAAATATCTTAAACTTTACTAAAGTCCCTTTTTTAAAAGTCTAGATTCAGTGAGAAGTATTTCTGCTAGGTCATAAAAACATTGTCCCCTTGGCAATATGATTCTTTCCACCTGTCCTAGAGTGCTCTGACGTGGCCAACCTTGTAATCATCACCACTTGTTTTTGCAACGTCATCTCTGCATAAAACATTCTGCTTTTTCAGGACTGTTTTTGCTTAGGGTTGCTAGTGCGTTTATGTTTTTTTCTTGTCCATGTGTTGTTTTTCCTCCCTTGTTCTAGATGTTTCTTGTTTTTGTTCAAGGTTAACTAACTCCTGGATGACAATTATAGATTTGCCTGTATCCCATCTGTCTACCTAAAATACAGAATTAATTAGCTGTGGCTCCTGTTAACTTCTTTCACTGTGTTTTAGGTGACTATAGTACAGAACCTATTTTGTCTCTGCTAGACGTCTTTTATTTTTGACAGATTTCATACTAAAAATTAAAGATTCAGTCATTTACTTTTTCTTTGTTTACTTACCACACCTGCTCCTTTCCGTGCAATCTCAAACTGAGTGATAAAGTTTTCAAGCTCCTTGCCCTCAATGTAGCCATTACCTGTAGGTGATATCCACATTAAACCAGAATTTAGGATTTAGATCATAGGCTTATACAACATGAAATTTACATGAAGTTGTTGATTTGTCTGGGTGATATCCTATCTACAATGCTTGCTAACTTTTAAGAGCTTTTGGCTGACACCAAAATTAGAGCAACTACAGAGCTTAATTAAAAACTCTTGACAGCTGTTTCCCAATCACACTTTGACTGTCTGCCTTTCTGATTTTGGAATAATTAATGGCCTTGCTCTAGAGGACCTTTGGGGGGGTGCGCTTCAAAGTTTCATTTATTACAGAAGACAGAAAGATGATCTGCAGCTTGATGCTTAAGAAAGCTTTATAGAAATCCGAATTCAGGTTCTGCGAACACATAAAATATTACCATGTGTGGTCTTTGCACAAATGCATATGTGTCTACTTTGCTTCAAACTCTAAAGAGTGCCTGTTAATTTGTCAGCAGACACCAGTGACATTTGCAGACAGATGAAAATTGATCTCTCAAGGGGAAACTCTCTCTCTCTCTGGTATTTACAATAAGTATAAAACATTAAGACGGCATTTCAGAATGCATCCACATATCAAAATGATGAAAAGTTAATTAAAAAAAAAACTGTCCCAGTTTTGGCATCACAGCCCTGTGACAGCACTTGGATTATGCATTCAGAGTTCAGACATCTTATTGTGATGAGAGCATGCACACACACACGTTAGAATCCTATACGCAGGAAAACTAGTTGGTGTTATTCTACTGGAAAATGATTTATTGCATTGCATTTGATTTGTAATTAAAACAATTAATTATCCTGTCAATGTGTTGAACACACAATGTTATCAGTTAGAAACTAACATGCAAGTTTTGATTCAAAATCCTTTTTTTTTTTTTGTCTTGTAAGATTTATTTATAAGGCATATATCAATAAACAGTCAAATGAATTAGGCTTAACACACACACATGCGTTAAATAATTACAGCCACCATACTTTTACCTAATAAATGGAAGTAGCAAACAATAACAAGGACATTCCCAGAAATTACCATTAAATTGCATTGTCTGTTAATTTTAATAGCAAAAACAAGCACAATAAATCTCGGGGTAAGTGACAGGAGGTCAGGGCATGTCTGTTTCTGCTACAGACATGTGTATATATACACATTTATATACAATATACCTTATATCTGCTACAGACATGTATACAATATACCTTTCCTCACACAAAATAACACCCAAAAACCCCTTTTATCTTTTCCCCGACAAACTTTTCAAATAGACTACGTGCAAAACGCAACGGAACAGTTTCTTGCTTTTTTTTTTTTCTTCTCTCTGTTAAATCCCTCCCAGAGCATCCTTTCTCAGTTGAAAGTCTCTACAAACTCTTATTGCCCTTACCGTCGGCATCAAAATGTTTCCAGATCTCGAGGAATTGGGATGCCGTCAGTTCCGCCAAGTGAAGATAGGGAGGCTGTGCAGACTTATTTGCCATGTTTTTTTTTCTCCTGCTGCTATCAAGAAAGAAAAATCCCTGGCGAACTTCTACTTCGTCCAGCAGTGCCTGTCGTTGTTCCCCCTCCCCGCCTGCGCCGCAGCTTTTAAATGAGCGCTAAATGCTGCAGTGCCTCTGCGGGCGGCCGGGTGGCGCAGTGGCCCTCAGCACTGCTAACGCTAAAGCTCCTCCATCACTCAGAGCTGCATAATTACACCCTGAATACATTACCCTTGTGGAACATAGGGTGCTAGATGTTGATCGAGAAACGCATAAAATATTATGTCTGTACCAAATGACATGAAGAAATTAATGAATGAATCAATCAATCATTTGAGAGATTCTTCACATTAAGAAAGCACAACTTTATTCATCACACACTTGTGAAATTTCCTCTCTGCATTTAACACACACATACCCAGAGCAGTGGGCAGCCATGCTAACAGCACCCAAAGCCTCGCTCAAGGGCACCTAAGCCCAAGGCTGTCCCATATTAACCTAACCGTATGTCTTTGGACTCTACACAGAAAGCCCCCCCCGGGCCGCTGGGTTCGAACCCAGAACCTTCTTGCTGTGAGGAGACCGTGCTAACCACTACACCACCATGCCGCCCGGTCATTACTTCCCCTGAGCCATACTAACTACATTTCCTTTTCTTGTAGGCATTTTCCCTGTGTTCTAGATCTGATTATATCCACATATGTTTACTTATATTTATAATACATAGGGCCAAATTACTCAATTCTGATTGGTCAATCAAGGAGGGCTTTTTTTCCTTAACACGGGGCCGTATTTCTGAAATGCTATTGGCTTGGTTACAAAAATTAGCAAATTTTGTCAACAAAATGGCTGACTCAGCAATGCCACGTTTCGCTACATTTGACAAAGAAATGATAAACCAATTGAAAGCTGCAAGCGAAAATGAAAATACCAAAAAAAAATACAAATTTTTGGCTTTCTGTGTTTAAGAAATGGGCCGTGGAAAGACAAATAAATGACTCTCTAGTGGCATATGAATGCTGTGAGTTAGACAAGGTGCTATCACAGTTTTATGCAGAAGTGAGGAAAGAAAATGGGGAAAACTACGAATCAGACTCTCAAAGTAGTGCAGGCAGCATTGGATCGGCATCTGAGACAAGAGAAGTATCCGGGATCAATCCTGAAAGATGTTAAAATCCTGTCCAAAATCCTCGTGTTGTGTCGCCATGTCATGATGAAAGACGCTTTAGAAACTGATTCAAACGTGCAAGATAGTCTTGCGCCCTGATTGGTTCAGAAAACGTGAATGACAAATGTCGTGAACTTGAATAGCTTCCGAAGTATATATATAAAGGATCAATTACACCCTGCTACACCCATGGTGTAAGAAGGAGAGGTACCGCAGGTCATTCATATCTACTGCTGTCAGACTGTATAACACCCACAACTTGTAACGTAGCACCGATAACCTGTTTGTCGTTTAATTTGCACTACTTCAGCACTACTACCTCTGCCATCTCTCATTGATGCAATTATGTGCAATAATATAGGCCCTAAACTATTTTTATGCATACTTATATTTATATTATTATTTATGTATATATGTGCGTATATATACAGAGTCCACCTGTAATGTGCAATTTTTCCGAGCCTCTCAATAAGGCAATTTTTCTATACTTTTTCACGGTAGATAATGCAAATAGCCCTCTGTATTTAATCCTTCGTTTGTCTAATTTTTATTTCAGTTTTATTTGTTATCTGTTTGACATTTTCTTGCTACTGTAACACGTGAATTTCCCCGATGTGGGATGAATAAAGTGAATCTAATCTAATCTAATTAAGGATCAGTTGGCTATCTATCTATCTATCTATCTATCTATCTATCTATCTATCTATCTATCTATCTATCTATCTATCTATCTATCTATCTATCTATCAGTTTTGAAATTGCCCTCATTGCTTCTCGACTCGGGAAGTTTTCAAAACTTCAAAATCATGAGTGAAATTAATCCTTAATTTTACTCGGCCCCATATGATTACCTATAAAAATCACACCCCCAGACAGAGACACAGGGCCTTATGGATGGGAAAGGAAATTCTCCTGGTCCAATGTTGACTATTTTTATTTAGCTAATTGCTATTGCACTGAGAGTTGGCCTAGTGGTTAGCGTGTCCGCCTCTCGATCGTGGTCGGGTCATACCAAAGACCATCAGAAAAATGGTACCTACTGCCATCTGGCAAGGCATGCTGCAATACAGATGCGAGTGGGGAGTCAAACTCTCGTGGTTACCAGAGGACTAGCCCCACACTGTAACCCTAGCTATGTAATAGGCGAGAGGCTGAGGGCTACGGAAATGGAGATCGGCGCCACCCTATGCTCCACATGGCATGGGAGGGAATTTGAATTGGTATTGGATGTGGCTCTGTGAAGAAATCCTACAATTTATGAGTAACGTGAAGGTTATCATGCATTCCTATAGTTTACTTTGCTTAAGTAGGAATTTGTGGAGCAATGATTTGATAGTGTGTGTGTGTGTGTGTGTGTGTGTGTGTGTGTGTGTGTGTGAGAGAGAGAGAGAGAGAGAGAGAGACAGGCTATATGGCCAAAAGTTTGTGGACACCTGATCGTCACAGCCATATGTGAGCCTTGCCCAAAATGTTGCCACAAAGTTGGAAGCACATAATACAGAATTTTCTAAAAATGTCCTTGTGTGCTGTGGAATTAAGATTTCTGACCCCCTTTGGGATGAATGAGTACAAATCTCCATAGCTACATTCTGAAATTGAGCAAGCCTTCCCAGAAGAGTAGTGGTTATTATAAAAGTAAATGACGACTAAATATGAAATCGGATTTTCAACAAGCACATATGGCTGTGATGGTAAGGTGTCCACAAACTTTAGACCATACAGTGTACATACTTGAGTAGATGAGTATTTTGAATATCATATGAGTATCTTATGAGGTGTTTACCATTTTGATAAGACAAGCATCAGTCCCTGTGGAGCCTGCAGCATTAGGGACTAATTATCCCATTGCACTCATGCATGTAGAGTACAGCACCTTCCCTGGAACACAGCCTTGGTGGCAGGGAGCATATCATGGGAGAAGTAACCCAAAGCTCTTCTACCACAGGGACTCTGACAACTTGGTAGTAATTACAGAGAGCTTGCTGCTGAAAGAGGGCTAAGAAATGACACATGTGTAACTTCAGAAGTTTGAAGGCCAATTACAAGCTTTTCCCTGAACTGACTCAAGGAAGGCCAGATTAATTACACATTTCACAAGGATTGCCTGGGGAGGATCTGTTGCTTGACTTGAATCTGGGTTCTAAACCTTTTTTTAGGGTAAATAAGAGGTGGGTTTATTTTATTTATTTATTTTTTATTTATTTAGTAAATCAGGTAAGTATACGGTTTTACACATGTAAAATAATTTTATCATCCAGAGAACCTATAACATAAAAGGAGACAGATAGTAGTTGACCTGCATAAATTAGGCAAAGGTCAAAATGCCAGAAAGCACAAACAACATTATAAAAGTTATTTAAATTTCAAAAAGTTTGCAAAGAATTGAACCTATGAGTGCATTGCCTTCTTGCACAGAGAACAACAATGAGGGAAGCAAAGCAGAACCCAACATTTGAGCAGTTTATTCTTCTAGTTTTAAGATTAAAAATTTTAAATTAAACTATGAGATGCTGCTTTCAAAATCATAAGGTGTTTTGAAGGGTTGCATGAAATAAACACTTTCTGAGAACAACCCACAAAATGCAGCACATTAACTTTGGCAAAATTTATTGGAAGTGCACCTTGCATGTGTTATTCACTGCATATTCTGTAGATGTATTTTTTCTGATTACAATTGCAGTAACTCTGGAATTGATTTGGGCCTACTAGAATATACACAGTTGGTTAGGTTTTGTTCTACCATGGTAGATTATATTTTTTTAGAAGGCAGACATCCACTCAAAATAGTTATATATATGTAATACTGTGTACTAATTAAAGGAGGCAGGTTTCTTAGTCTTTCCTATCAGTCATATGCAGTCCTAGAGTAACATCTGACCTCCTAAATTTACATAGTAAAATTACCTCCAAGGGAAATTCAAGAATCCTTGGGTTGACTGGAAGTGAAGAGAGCTTAAAAGTTCACTTATGTCCTAGGTGTATAGTGGTGCTTGAAAGTTTGTTAACACTTTAGAATTTTCTATATTTCTGCATAAATATGACCTAAAACATCATCAGATTTTCACACAAGTCCTAAAAGTAGATAAAGAGAACCCAGTTAAACAAATGAGACAAATATTATACTTGGTCATTTATTTATTGAGGAAAATGATCCAATATTACATATCTGTGAGTGGCAAAAGTATGTGAACCTCTAGGATTAGCAGCTAATTTGAAGGTGAAATTAGAGTCAGGTGTTTTCAATCAATGGAATGACAATCAGGTGTAAGTGGGTGCCCTGTTTTATTTAAAGAACAGGGATCTATCAAAGTCTGATCTTCATAACACATGTTTGTGGAAGTGTATCATGGCACGGAAAAAGGAGATTTCTGAGGACCTCAGAAAAAGCGCTACTGATGTCCATCAGGCTGGAAAAGGTTACAAAACCATCTGTAAAGAGTTTGGACTCCATCAATCCACAGTCAGACAGATTGTGTACAAATGGAAGAAATTCAAGATCACTGTTACCCTCCCCAGGAGTGGTCGACCAACAAAGATCACTCCAAGAGTAAGGTGTGTAATAGTCATCGAGGTCACAAAGAACCCCAGGGTAACTTCTAAGCAACTGAAGGCCTCTCTCACATTGGCTAATGTTAATGTCCATGAGTCCACCATCAGGAGAACACTGAACAACAATGGTGTGCATGGCAGGGTTGCAAGGAAAAAGCCACTGCTCTCCAAAAAGAACATTGCTGCTCGTCTGCAGTTTGCTAAAGATCACATGGACAAACCAGAAGGCTACTGGAAAAATGTTTTGTGGATGGATGAGACCAAAATAGAACTTTTTGGTTTAAATGAGAAGTGTTATGTTTAGAGAAAGGAAAACACCACATTCCAGCATAAGAACCTTATCCCATCTGTGAAACATGTTCGTGGTAGTATCATGGCTTGGGCCTGTTTTGCTCCATCTGGGCCAGGACGGCTTGCCATCATTGATGGAACAATGAATTCTGAATTATACCAGTGAATTCTAAAGGAAAATGTCAGGACATCTGTCCATGAACTGAATCTCAAGAGAAGGTGGGTCGTGCAGCAAGACAACAACCTGAAGCACACAAGTCGTTCTACCAAAGAATGGTTACAGAAGAATAAAGTTAATGTTTTGGAATGGCCAAGTCAAAGTCCTGACCTTAATCCAATCGAAATGTTGTGGAAGGATCTGAAGCGAGCAGTTCATGTGAGGAAACCCACCAACATCCCAGAGCTGAAGCTGTTCTGTATGGAGGAATGGGCTAAAATTCCTCCCAGCCGGTGTGCAGAACTGATCAACAGTTACCGGAAATGTTTAGTTGCAGTTATTGCTGCACAAGGGGGTCACACCAGATACTGAAAGCAAAGGTTCACATACTTTTGCCACTCACAGATATGTAATATTGGATCATTTTCCTCAATAAATAAATGATAAAGTATAATATTTTTGTCTCATTTGCTTAACTGGGTTCTCTTTATCTACTTTTAGGACTTGTGTGAATATTTGATGATGTTTTCGGTCATATTTATGCAGAAATATAGAAAATTCTAAAGGGTTCACAAACTTTCAAGCACCACTATAGGCTTTCCATATTTCCACCTTCTCCTGTTACACTGGCTTACATAATTAATCATGAAATAATAACCATCTTAATTTCTTTGATATTGTACAATTTTGGTCTACCAACTGTGACAGTGTAGATATGGAAAGTAACAGAAATGCTAAGCAATGGGCACTGGACCCTTTTGCAGATTAACTTTCCTTATTCTGGATTGACTGCTTGTGTGAGAGCTGAATTAGGCCACCCTATCAACAGGATATTATTGATAAGGTTGACATCAATTATGCCAAAGCAGTGGCGTGCACAGATAGACACGAGGTGGTGCTCAAGCACCTGCCCCTCTGCCCTCTGTCCAAAAAAGTGCCCTTTTGAATTTTTTTTTTTACAGTTTACTGAGGCCAATGTCGACATGATCTTTTAGAAAAGCCGCGGCATTAAAAGCGTGTGTGAAAATAATGTCCCGATGTGTGCCCCCTCCGCACACACACCGGACCTCTGTCTCTCTTGCTCTGTCACGTGAACAAGCGTGCAGTGCATTCAATGTGAGGTTGCAGCAGCATAGCGTCCTGGAAGCCACGGCCTTGTCGTAGCGCAAACAACACATCGGGCAGTCAGTCAGCTCTTCCCCTGCCCCACCAGCCAGGTAACACATGAATCGAGTGAAAATGTATTGTTTGCCCTCTAAGCCCAAGCTGTAATTATTTTGTCGTAAAGTAGCCCGTCGCATACAGAAACAACTGCACATGGCAGCCTTTGCCACCTTATTTGCTCCCTTTCCATATGGAGAAACAAACTGAACAACATTTTAAATGTAGCCTAAACCATTGAGGCAACTCCACTCTCCATCAATTCCGACCTGTTTTTATAACATGATTAAGAATATCACGTTATGCTAGTATGCATGCCGTTATGCAAATAAAGGAGAGCTCCGTTGAGCCCATTGAGTGTGTATATTTCGTTACAAATTTTAAGATGATCTCACGGAAATCTGTGAATAAACACAGTCTTGAGACTCAAGTCAGTGACGGGAAGATCAGACTTTCAGACTTTTTCAGACTTTTTAAAGATGGAACTACAGAAAAATACCCAAAACTTTGATATGATTATGAACACAAGAGGAGGGTTAAATCTCAGACTTTTATAATAAGGTGTTCCACATGCGCAAAAAAGTGCCCTTTTTTCCCTCCAGAGCACTTGCCCCCCAAAATGTCTGTGCACGCCACTGTGCCAAAGTATTGTGGTTCAAAATCATCTTGCTGACTAAAGTCATGAGTGCATATTCAGTAGTCATTTGATTTCCAAGAGCCTCATACATTTCAGGAATCTCATCTCTTTCTTCCAAATGTCACATGGTTAATAGTCTCGACCAGTAAACCTGGTGCCTAAATCTTCTATGTAGATCTATTATTGAATGGGTGTGCAGGAGTGATTGTGATGAAAATTCTCATGCCTTCAATAATTTCATTGCTACATCAGTACCCTCAATAACAGAGTTCACTATTTCAATCTGGTGGGTAGAAGTTTGTGCAAGAATACAGTGTCTTGCAAAAGTATTAATTCCCCTTGCTGTTTGTCCTCTTTTGTTGCATTAAAAGCTGGAATTAAAATGGATTTTTGGGGGGTTGGCACCATTAGATTTACACAACATGTCTACCACTTTAGAGCTGCACATTTTTTAAAATTGTGTTACAAACAATAATTAAGATGACAAAAAACAAACAGAAATCTGGAGTGTGCATAGGTATTCAACCCCCCCCCCCCCCCCCCCCCCAAAAAAAAAAAAAGTCATTACATTGTAGAGCCACCTTTTGCTGCAATTACAGCTGCAAGTCTCTTGGGGTATGTCTCTTATTGCTTAGCACATCTAACCACTGGTATTTTTGCCCATACCTCAAGGCAAAACTACTCCAACTCCTTCAAGTTAGATGGGTTGCATTGGTGTACAGCAATCTTCAAATTATGCCACAGATTCTCAGTTGGATTGAGGCCTGGGCTTTCACTAGGCCACTTTTTGGCCAAGACATTTAAACTTTTCCCTTTAAACCATTCCAGTGTAGCTTTAGCAGTATGTTTAGGATCATTGTCCTGCTGGAACGTGAACTTTCATCCCAGTCTCAAACCTCTGGCCGATTCAAACAAGTTTTCCTCCAGAATTGCCCTGTATTTAGTGCCATCCATCTTTTCTTCAATCCTGACCAACTTTTCTGCCCCTTCAGATGAAAAACATCCCCCCAGCACGATGCTGCCACCATGATGCTTCACTGTCGGAATGGTGTTCTCAGGGTGATGGGAAGTGTTGGGTTTGCACTACACATGGTGTTTCCCATGATGGCCAAAAAGTTCAATTTTAGTCTCATCTGACCAGAGAATCTTTTTCTGTGTGTTTGGGGAGTCTGCCACATGCTGTTGGGCAAACTCCAAACATGTCTTCTTATTTTTTTTTTCTTTAAGCACTGGCTTTTTTCTGGCCACTATTCCGAAAAGCCCTGCTCTGTGGAGTGTACAGCTTAAAGTGGACAGATATTCCCATCTCCCCTGTGGATCTTTGCAGCTCCTTCAGTGTTCTCTTTGGGGTCTTTGTTGCATCTCTGATTAATGCCCTCCTTGCCCAGTCTGTGAGTTTTGGTGTGTGGCCTTCTCTTTTCAGGTTTGTAGTGGTGCCATATTATTTCCATTTTGCTGTAATGGATTTAATGGTGCTCCATGGGATATTCAAAGTTTGGGATATTTTTTTTTATCACCCAACCCTGATCTATACTTCTCCACAACTTTGTCTCTGACCTGTTTGGAGTGCTGCTTGGTTTTCATGTTGCTTGCTGAGTCGTGTTGTAGAATCTGGGTCCTTCCAGAACAAATTGATTTATACAGACATCATGTGACACATCATGTGACACTTTGATTGCACACAGATGGATCTTAATGAACTAATTATGTGACTTATGAAGTTAATTGGTTGGACCAGCTCTTATTTAGGGGTTTCATACGAAAGGGGGTGAATATCTATGCACGCCCCAGATTTCTGTTTTTTTTTAATCTTATTGTTTGTTTCACAAAAAAAACCCCAAACAAACAATTTGCACATTTAAAGTGGTAGGCATGTTGTGTAAATCAAATGGTGCTCCCCCCCCAAAAAAAAAAAATCATTTTAATTTGAGCTTCTAATGCAACAAAACAGGGCAAAGACCAAGGAGGCTGCATACTTTTGCAAGACACTCAATGTCTGCTTTAACCAATCATCCAATACAGCACTGAGCATATATACCATAGCAGTAGTTTGGAGATCTTAAGGAAGAAAATGTATTCCATTGTATTTGTGGCTAATCCCTGCACACTACTTAGCTTGTGCCTACTTCATAGTAGTTACCAAGCTGGAAGGGCAAAATACTTCTTTCAAGTCATGTGAAGCTTTTGACCGAGAGGAGAGGAATGCCATTCCTCCTACACAGAAAGCAGGCCAATTAGCATTTTAATTAATGTACTTTAAAATTTTTTGGCTTCTTAGAACCGTGCTAGTGAATAGACATTGCACTTTGGATTTTAATCCTTGTGTCAGTGCATGACAGGTATTCATCTTTATTGCAGATGTGCAAGCAGGTATGGAAAAAAGTGAATACATATTATTTGTCTCAATCTTTATATGTTGTAATTAGTTTTTGATCTAGCTTAAATTTCAGATACTTTTCATTTATCATCTCAGTGATGAAATAAGGGGGCAGCATATGAGAATGGCCATAGCCTTTGTGGTGTCCATAAAAGGCCACAATGAGTTACCTGACATGTTCTAAAATGATTTAATATGTTCATGCACATAGCATCATCAAGGAGAATTTTATTGGGGAATTGTTTGAGAAAAGAGACTTTCCAGAAATCTGGAGGTAGCTCTCGAGCCCAAATGAACAATCCAAAGTCCACAATGAAGAACTCATTGAGACAGAATATGGCAAAGGCATGGAGAGATACCAAACCCTTTAACCTTGTCCTCCCACTGGATAGTGGGATTCAGGAACTCAGAAGCCTCACTGGAGAGTATACCTGACCTAAACTGCAATTCAGGCATAATTTTGGCCTTAGGAGTCTTTACATACCATTAATCCTATTGATAAAACAATATTCTAAATATGAACATCACTCTTCCTTATTAATTGTAATTCACTTGGAATAAAATAATCATGTAAAATTTGTATGTATAACAGGGTTGTTGCATGCAAGTGCACATAATTTTCTGTGAAAAATATTTTTAATTCATCAGCTACTCATTCGATGCTGGTGCCTGAAAGAAGGAGCTTTGACTTTCAGAAGCAGCCCTGGAAGAGCAACAGGAGGTGAAGAGAGTACAAAAAAAAGGAAAGATAATGATGCCAACACAGAGTTTTTGAATCTTTTGTTTGTGTGAATCCGACCAAGCAGAACTTTGTGGCTGCACACTACAGCTATTTTTTGTTGTTGTTCCTCTCCTTTGTTTCAGATTGTGTTTCACTTTGTGTGTGTCACATCTTTCATCATCTCTTGGTATGGGTTGTTTGCTATTTACCAGGGCCTGGACAGGTAAGCAAGCGCACACTCATACATGGCACAGCACATCATCCAGTCATAGAGGGCCCTGTAGCAGTTTCTCTTTTCCTTCTTATAACACACTGTGGCAGTTCGGAGCAGGTGGGTGGAGCACAGAGGACGGCAGGACAGAGATCAAGTTCCAATTTAATATTTATTGTCACACTTTTCAGCATAACATTCACTCAGACAGACACACACACACACGACGGGTGTCTGTTCAGGGAAGAGCTCCTCTGCTCTCTGCTCTCCCTCCCTATATAGGGCGCGGTCACTGGGAAGACACACAAACACAGGTTAATTGCTCTCAGGTGTAGTGATTCTGCCACTCACCTTCCCTGACTCCGCCCTCCTGTCACAGACCAGCGCTTGACCACGCCCCCGCTGCCACATACCCCCACCACCCGACTCAGGCCAGGCGGCTGTCCGGCCTGCAGCCGACTCCCCCCCCCCCCCCCCCCCCTTGGAGGGAGAGGAAGTCCGCCACGACCATCTGCGCCCCCGGCCTTTGGACCACCTTGAAATTAAAGGGTTGGAGTGCCAGATACCAACGGGTGATCCGCGCGTTGGCATCTTTCATGCGGTGGAGCCACTGGAGGGGCGCATGGTCCGAACAGAGGGTGAAAGGGCACCCCAGCAGGTAGTACTGGAGGGCAAGGACTGCCCACTTGATGGCCAGACTCTTTCTCTATGGTGCTGTAGCGCCCCTCACGCACCGACAGCTTCCTGCTGATATACAGGACGGGGCGGTCCTCCCCCTCCACCTCCTGGGACAAAACCGCCCCCAGCCCTCTGTCCGACGCATCGGTCTGCAACATAAAGGGGAGAGAAAAGTCAGGGGAGTGTAACAGTAGTAGTCTTTGGTAGAAGTAGCTCTATCCACACAAACTCCATATCATCGCCGCTCATATCCAGTCTTGGGTTGAAAGCCAAGTCACTACGAATATATGCGCAGACACCACCACCTGAACGATTCCTGTCCTTGCGCTGTATGACGTAGCCTGGTATCTCAACTTCAGAATCCTCTACAGAGTTGTCAAGCCAAGTTTCCGTCACACCGATCACAGCTGCTCTGGATTTGTTTGCAATAACAAAGTTCATCCAGCTTAGGAAGCAAACTATGGACATTCAGGTGAAGAAAGTGGAGACCACGTTTTCGAAAGCATGTGTAGACATCGGTATCATCCGCCTCTGCAGCATCAATGTTTAGTTGATCTTCAGACGTATCATCAGCATGATCCGGCATACCGGCGCCACGTCCAGAATCATCAAACAGTTCTGCACCGGGAACACACGCCAATCCACAAGGGGTACACACAAAATAAATGGGCTTACCATGCTGAACAGCAGTATTATACCTGTCCTCAGATACACCACCACATTTTATGTGTGTCCAATTCTCACAAATGTCACAACTGACAGCTTTGCTCCGAGTCACCCTTTTGACAGCTGGTGCAGGGATACTTTGGAGTTCTCTTCTTTACATCATTAACAGGACCCGGGCATGGATGAATATCCCCACTTAACAGCAAGCTAAAAGTCAGTAGAAGATTTAAAGTTTTGACTTTGTGAGTTGACAAAGTTCTTTGTTTACTGTTGCTACCACTGTGACCTCGACTTCCGCTGGGCGATAATAAATGCTGGTACAGGATTCCATGTCCCACACCGAAATGCTTAACGCAATTTCCAATCAAATACTTCTCACAGAGCTCCAGTTTATGAAAGTCATCTAAAACTTCTGATCTACTTGATTGCCCCGTAAAAATGATCAAAAAGACCAAAATTTGAAGAGCTATTGCAAAACCAACTTTTCTGGCCGCCATCTTGTTTACCAAAAACCAGCAAATGGCTTCGCCAAAATTAAATCAGCAATGCTCGGCATCCGTGCGCAGCTTTCTTGCTAGCTGACTAGCCCCCTCAAGTTCAGTCACTCAAATAAATGAAATTTCTGGAACTAAGATAGCAAACTTGACAACACTATATTTACACTTTATTTACAATGAAAATATATACAAACTAAAAAAGCTGGTAGAAACCGTATGTAATGAATGAAATCGAAATGTAAGCTGATCTCTTACAATACACCACAGCACTTGCGAATCCGCATGGGACTGAACTGAGATTCACCGCTGCCTGTCTATTGTTGAAACGAGCTGTCAATCAAAGAAAATATCCGGCCACTTTCACCAATCACCAGTCTCCTCGCGGAAACTGCCATGTCCCTCCCACTGTGAGGCTCGGAGTCCATAGGCGGGCATTTTCGCAGTATTTGTCCAATAACCGTCTTGCATTTTGAGATTGAAAAGCGCATAGCTCCCAAATGCCATTGAAGTCCACTGAGGCTGGGAGTCCGTGAGACTCCGTGGGTGGGTGTTTTCGCAGTATTTGTCCAATAATCATCTTGCATTTTGAGATTGAAAAGCGCAGAGCTCCCAAATGCCATTGAAGTCCACTGAGGCTGGGCTGCATCGCGCTGTCACGAGGGGGAAATACTCACCCGCACATTAGGCGAACTGGGGAAAGTTATAAGGGAATGATTTTGCACTGTAGTTGGGCTGAGCACGTATCTATGATTCTGGATCTGAAATAGCAATGTTATAAGGTCGGCTAAAACATAAGCCTAGCGCAATTCATCCTACACGATGTTCGTCATTTTTAGAGGAGGCTGAGCCTCCCTCGTTGTCTTAGATCAATCGCCCGTGATTTAGAGTCACCAGTTAACCTAACCTGCATGTCTTTGGACTGTGGGGGAAACTGGAGCACCCGGAGAGAACATGCAAACTCCACACAGAAAGGCCTTCGCCGGCCACAGGGCTCAAACCCAGACCTTCTTGCTGTGAGGTGACAGCGTTAACCACTACACCACCGTGCTGCCCTAAAATGTTGCATGAAAGTTTTATATAATTAGGTTATTGTGTTGGCCATAAAGAAGCAGATATCCTTTGGATTTGGATTTCTTATATGGACAGAGTCAACAAATTTCCAGTGAGAAAGAGGGGTCTGAAGACTGTACAACAAGAGGCAGAAATTAATTTATCACAAAACCAACAATTTATGATTTTCATTAATTATTTGGTCATTATCAGAAACTCATATAAAACACCAGTCCCTTTGCCAAAAATAAATAAATAAATAAATAAATAAATAGAAATTCTGAATTGCATTTCACACATTGCATTTCATCTGACATTCTTACAATAGAATTACCTGGAAGTAAGTTAGCTGTTACAGCACATCTATTTAAGCTATCTGAGCAGAGGGGGACTCTGCAGCAATGTTTTGGTTGCTGTGCATTAATAGCAAATGTTTTAGAGTGCTGCAGTCTGTCAGAGACCAGCTGCCTGCTGAATTATGCAGGTGTGGGAGCATGAGATGGAAATCATGCATCAGCAGGAAATACAGGGAAACCACTTCTCGTTTCAGAAGGTAGGCATGTTCTGTTGGATTCCAGTTATCTTCTCTTTTGACCTGTTCTCCTCTAAAATACACTTGCACATCAAGCTTTCATCCCATATGCTTTCCTTTTGGAAAACCACTGATTTTTCAGTAAACTACTACCTGATCCATGTTTCTTGCCTGAGTTGTATCATGCAGGCATGCTAAAGTTACACATGCACCCTATCTACACTGTGCGTGTGTTTCATTTCATGACAATTTGTAACATTTAAAAATAATGACTGATTTAAAAAAAATTAAATACAGAATTTGTTTCTGGAAATTAGATAACTTAATTGTTGACTTAGATATGTCATAATTACAAAACAAAAAGACTGAAGCCACTCACTTTAGGTTTAGATAAAAATTTTCTTAATCAGTTAATCTTAAATGTATTTTTAAAGAAGCAAAATGGATGGCATATAGACCAGCATACTCAAAATTATTCATAATAATAATAATAATAATAATAATAATAATTTAAAAAAACTTTTGATGATACAGGTTTGTATTGCAGGGGTTCCACTTGTTTGTTATAACCGTGGGCATGGGTGCCGCCAGGGGGGGAAAGGTTAGAACAATTCTAGGGCCCCAGCACTGCTATGGGGCCCTTTAAGGGGCTGATAATATGCTTTTAATGATTTTAATAAGACTTTTGAAATAACAACAATGCAATATTCCATCTGGTAAAATGAGCTAATTGAACAAGGTTGTCTATTTCTTGAGTTCTTCAACATATTGTCATTTAACCCTCCCCCTTTTGCGAAATGGTACGGTCCAGTTCTGGTAGAAGCGCGATGCGTTAAATCTGTGTGCTGATCAGTGCAACGCTACTTGCTGCTGTGTCACGGTGCAGCAGCCAGCCAGCCAGCAGTGGAGTGCGTACAGTCTATGATCGCTAAATACGAAGAGTGGCTGTCAAAAACGTAAAGAAAGGCAGCTGAAAGCTGAGAGGGACCGGAGAGGCAGGCAACTGGTCACTCAGTTTTTCCCAAAGAAAAGTAGCTATCGCTCACATGTGTGTTCAAAATATTAGCGAATGGTAAATGAACAGTAGGGGAGAGTGGGGAGGAGTGAGCCATGGGGAGAAGTGAACCACTTAAAATTTTTCTAAATTTAGCCAGGGTTTATCCCAGTTAACTTGTCATATGAAGTCACCAGGGAATTCCCCTGACTTCAACCCACAGTGGATGGAAGCCTGGCACCCTGCTCACAATAGGAGAACAAAAGTCTAAAATTCAAGGTAGTAAGTAAATATTTCACTTAACATGTTTTTTCATCCTATTGTCTAATAAACCAAGATAACAATCACATTGTTGTTGTTGTTTATTAGGCATGTACTATGGTATTGTGTGATGACATAACCTGGGCCACATCCTTCCGTTCAAATGTAGGTCGACATCAGAAGCAATGGTGGGTCGTTTTGGGAGGAGTGAGCCACACAGTGCATGGGAGGAGTGAGCCTAGGCTCACTCCTCCCTTCAGTGGCCCACTCCTCCCTTAACTAATCTTGTGTCATGGTGATACATTACTGTACTAATACTTTTACATGTAATTAAGGTATGGGGCTATAATCCACAGATTACCAATAATCCTACCAACCCTTACCAATGTGAAATCTCTTCTCTCCGGGCAACAATATTGCCTGTTAATCAAGATCAAATTTTCTCTAAACTATCACCCAAAATTGAAACGCTGTTAATTTTTGTATGCTGGGATGGCATACGAGGTACCTATACTTCTGTTGTAGGCTTTAAGAAGCCTTGAGTTCCAATTTCAGGTTAGTTGGTTATTTGGCTAAGCGTGCCTATTACTAGTATCTCATTTCAGATTATTTTGGTGTTTCGGCTAAAGACAGGCCTCAGGTTTATTTATGTTTTATAGACTGTAATGCTGCTGTGCAAACACGTGTTCCTACAAAAAAAACCTTATAATAGCTGGACTTTTTTTGTTAAGATTTTAGATTTTTTTGATATCTTTACTGTTTTACAAGTTTTACAGTCTGATTTGTTTTTTTTAAAATACGTTTCATTTGTTACAGTTCAAATAAAAGTTTGTATTTCATGACAAATGTCATTTGTTCATGATTTCAAGCCAGTGGTCCAGTCCTCCCCATGGGGTGGTTCACACCTCCCTTAGATCGGGAGGAGTGAGCCATAAAATTAACAGGCTTTTTCTCCCATCTGTAGAACTGATGGTTGCACGATTAGTTGTACAACTTGGTTCGTGTTGCAACTACTCTGAATACCTTTCATTTGCATAGGATCATTTTAACTTCAGCCCTTTTATTTTGGCTAGGGGTCCAAAAATAAAAAAAGCGGCTCACTCCTCCCCACTCTCCCCTATGAATGTGGTTGGATTAACCTATCAAGAGAACACTTTTACAGTTTGTACAGTGACATTTTTTCCATTTTAATAACTGAACTGACTTGTGTGATAAACAAGATGAAATATTACGTTATGCTGGTGCTAATAACTAGTGCTAATAGCCAGTTTCATAACTAATGGGGTGCCCTAAATATGCACAGATTCAGCCTCAGGGGGACCTCCGCCTTACCAAACCACTGAACCCCCCTTTGGAGAAGGAGGTAAGCAGCAATACAACTCATAAATGCTTTAGGATTGAAGTTTTTAATGAGCGAGCGCCATATACAGTTTGCTAGATTAAAGTGTTGCTAATAACGGACACCAGTCAAGTGTTTGACATGGTTACATGTGTGGAATGTTCACACGTTCTAAACCATTGGTTTCAAATTGAGGAGCTGGAGAAAGCGCAGCACACATAAAAGAGGGATAGAGGTTACAACATATGAAGAAATACGTATGTAATTGATCAAATTGAAATGTCACTCCGTGTCACTTTGAAATAAATTTATAATAAGATGTTTCCTGTCTTTTATGGGTAACATTTGTAAGGCTACTGAGTATGGAGTTCATTTAAATGCATCAAACTTGAATGCATCAAACTTTTTCATGCATTAACTAACTTGCATGCATTGCTGATAACAGAGCCAGGCCCCTCATCAGGCCATGATGCAGCAGCCAGGGAGGACACCAGAAGTGTTGAAGTACAGGAAGAGAACAGGGGGAGTACCAGCAGCACAGGTGGTGAGGAAGAAGCAGCAGAGAGTAAACTTTTTCTATGATTTATTAGCAGTCACATCACACATTTCACTACCAATTGTCCTAGCACAAGAAGGCATGTGGCAAAATCTTGAATTTTCATTTGTGATTGTAAATGCACCAGAATTAGTCACTGACCAGTTTTCATCTAGTCCCTGGTAGGTTAATACATAAAATGTAATAACAAAGTCACAAACTCAAGGTCCATGGGCTATCAAAAGTCAAATAATGACAATAGTGCAATTGTGACGAGGGTGGGCAAAGTTGGGGGCCCAAAATTCTAATCTTTCATGGGGCCCAAAATTTCTGGCGGCGCCCCTGACCGTGGGTACTCAAATTTCATAACGTGACTTTTTTTGTGCATGCACAGAAGATTGTCTCAAGCCATGAACTGTTAACACATGTGATAGAGATCAGGCAATATCATTGGTGCAGTACAAATCTGGCAGGGGATGCGAATTGGGTAACCACAATGTACCTGAAAGCCCCATATTTTCAGATCTGCAGAACATACATCAATTTGGTTATTTTTTAAGAATTGGGTGTTATTGAATAAAAGCAATAAATATCAGAGATGGAAAAAAAATACTGGAATCAATTTTTAGATCAAGGAAGCAGCTCTTTTGCTCTCCTCCACTGACAACACTCCCCACGTCTAGGGCATTATTATTTTTTTTTTCATCTATTAATCCAATATTTGTTATGAATAAAGATACCCCCTGTTTGTCACAAGCAGGACAATAAGAAAGAGAGAAGGAAGAGACAGTCTGTCATGTTCCCAGGCTCACCTAACACTCAGGACTCCATTTCCCACAGTCCCCCTCATACACCCGTCACAACCACATGCACTCCATCAGCCAACTTGGAGCCACTTCCTAGGAGTGGCTCCCCCGAGTTCTAATTACCATCACCTGTACCTTTTTGTTTCTGTTTGTATTCGTACCCCTTTGTTTGTTTTGTTCCTTGCGCAGTATTGCCTCCACATTTCATGAGCCTACTGAGCGTTACTATTCTGATTGTATTCCTGTGTATGACCCTTTTTTGCCTAACCCTTGTTTGTTTGCTCATTTCCCTTGCTTCCCAGTTTCTCGATCCTCACCTGTTTTCCGACCACAATTTGTCTAGTCCTCGTTACTGTTTTGGATCTCTCGGTATTGATCTGGCCTGGCTGTGGTACATTGTCTTTTTCCATTGTGCTCATTAAAACCTTGAGTTCACTCATAATCCGAGAGCGTCTGGTTTGTTACAGCTGCGTTACACACAGCCCAAGGGGCAAAGCTGCATTAAGCATCCAAAAATTTCACAGGGAAATCCTGTGGCCTGCTAGAGTGACTCACATTCTCTGAGTGCCGAAATTAAATCCAAAATATTTTCTTGAGTAAGTTAAAGTACCTTATCAGGACTGCAAAACACAAGATACACAGAGTGAACATAATCAATAATAACTGTACAGGAGGTAATTGAGTAGAACTTGATGGTCTGAAAGAAAAAAAACCCAGAAGTGTGGATATACCACAGGGGTCGATGCCTTACTTATATCTCTCATGATGGTGTAGCTCATTCTAAAATGATAATCTATTTGCCCTTGCCTCCTCAATAAACTCAGTGTTGATCAATTTTACAGTCACAAAATGAGCCATGGAAAAAGACTGAATCATGTCTGCTGAACATTGACTTTCTACACTCTTCAACTCATCCATTACCCGAGTGCTGCCCAGCCAAGAGGCATGCAATGGGGCAGCCGAATGGGCTATTGACTCACTGTCCCTCGCTCATCATATTAACTTACTGTCACTTTTAGAACATACTTACTGGAGTTTCTGTCCTGTAGTTGATATCAGATAACTGCCCATTGCACAACCGTTCTTCCTGTCAATTGATCTGATAATAGTAGCTGACTGACTGAAAAAAACTACAGTAGCACCATATTTCAGAGAATTTAAAAGGGATTTTGAACAGGCATCTGAAATGATAACAGATATGTCACAAAAGTTTGATTAAAAAATTACACACACACACACACACACATACACATATATACATATATATATATATATATATATATATATATATATATATATATATATATATTACACACACATAGAAAAACATTAACTTTATTCTTCTTTAACCATTCTTTGGTAGAATGACTTCTGTGCTTAGGGTCGTTGTCTTGCTGCATGACCCACCTTCTCTTGAGATTCAGTTCATGGACAGATGTCCTGAGATCTTCCTTTAGAATCCACTGGTATAATTCAGAATTCATTGTTCCATCAATGATGCCAAGTCATCCTGGCCCAGATGCAGCAAAATAGGCCTAAACTGTGATAGTACCACCACCATGTTTCACAGATGGGATAAGGTTCTTATGCTGGAATGCAGTGTTTTCCTTTCTCCAAACATAACGCTTCTCATTGAAACCAAAAAGTTCTATTTTGGTCTCATCCGTCCACAAAACATTTTTCCAATAGCCTTCTGGCTTGTCCACATGATCTTTAGCAAACTGCAGACGAGCATCAATATTCTTTTTGGAGAGCAGTGGCTTCCTCTTTGCAACCCTGCCATGCACACCATTGTTGTTCAGTGTTCTTCTGATGGTGGACTCGTGAACATTAACATTAGCCAATGTGAGAGAGGCCTTTAGTTGCTTAGAAGTTACCCTGGGGTCCTTTGTGACCTTTGTGATGCTGACTATTACACGCCTTGCTCTTGGAGTGATCTTTGTTGGTCGACCACTCCTGGGGAGGGTAACAGTGGTCTTGAATTTCCTCCATTTGTACACAATCTGTCTGACTGTCCATTCGTGGAGTCCAAATTCTTTACAGATGGTTTTGTTACCTTTTCCAGCCTGATGAGCATCAACAATGCTTTTTCTGAGGTCCTCAGAAATCTCCTTTGTTCGTGCCATGATACACTTCCACAAACATGTGTTGTGAAGATCAGACTTTGATAGATCCCTGCTCTTTAAATAAAACAGGGTGCCCACTCACACCTGATTGTCATCCCATTGATTGAAAACACCTGACTCTAATTTCACCTTCAAATTAACTGCTAATCCTTGATGTTCACATACTTTTGCCACTGACAGATATGTAATATTGGATCATTTTCCTCAATAAATAAATGATCAAGTATAATTTTTTTGTCTCATTTGTTTAACTGGGTTCTCTTTATCTACTTTTAGGACTTGTGTGAAAATCTGATGATGTTTTCGGTCATATTTATGCAGAAATATAGACAATTCTAAAGGGTTCACAAACTTTCAAGCACCACTGTGTGTGTGTGTATATATATATATATATATATATATATATATATATGAAGTTTGAAAAGATTTTCAACACGAGAAGATAAACTTCATATCTTCGCACCACCATGAAATATTCTTTATATTATATCGACACATCCACAAAAAAATTATGCAAGTTAATGAAAAGAATTTTAATTTTGAACTGGTTCAAAATGTTGACAACTCGTGTCTATTCAGCAGGAAAGCACTGGGTTTGATGTCATCGGACTGAAATATCAGGAAATATGTCACTCAGATCTGTGATGGATTTTGTATGAAAATGCGAATTTTTCAACACAAGAAGATCAACTTCATATCTTTAAACCAACGTGTGATGTTCTTTTTATTATATCGTCACATTCACAAACAAAGTACCCAAATTTATCAAAACCACTAATCAATTTCATTGCAAGTGACATTTCGAGATTTATGTCTTGCTTTTGGGTCACCATGTCCTAGAGCAGCGTTTCTCAACCTTTTTTCAGTCATGGCACCCTTCAGAAGTATAAAATATATGCAGTCATGCTGACCATACGCTGACCCTGGTAGTGACGTTGTGACATGGGAAAAGGGGCCGTGAGACAAATTTTGATGATGCATGGTGATGATCTGCATTAGTGTAACTATAATTTTTTGGAATTTTAATTCATTTTATTTATTTCAATGTTAGAATGTATAATTTTTTGACGGCACCCCAACGAAGCCAGATGGCACCCCGGTTGAGAAAGGCTATCCTAGAGATAGCACGTATGAAAAATACATATGGTGTATTTCCCAGTAAAACACTCATATGTGTTGTGTGAATGCTAAAAAAAAAAAATCAAGCAGCTCATGTTTGTATATTTGTTCCCAGGCTTTAGAATAATGTGGTAGAGCATTTGAATTTCAAATATGACTATTGGCTTTGGGTACTGAATCGCTACTCTATCAGTCAACTAGGCCAAGTTTACATTAGACCGTATCTGTCTCGTTTTCTTCGCGGATGCACTGTCCGTTCACATTAAAACGCTGGGAAACGGGAATCCGCCAGAGCCCACGTATTCAACCCAGTTCGTATTTGATCCGGTGCTGTGTAAACATTGTGATACGCGGATACGCTGTGCTGAGCTCTAGCTGACATCGTCATTGGACAACGTCACTGTGACATCCACCTTCCTGATTCGCTGGCGTTGGTCATGTGACGCGACTGCTGAAAAACGGCGCGGACTTCCGCCTTGTATCACCTTTCATTAAAGAGTATAAAAGTATGAAAATACTGCAAATACTGATGCAAATACTGCCCATTGTGTAGTTATGATTGTCTTTAAAGTGCAAGTGGTAAGTGACGCGCATGCCCGATATGCACTGGGATCACACACACAGCGGCTCAGTCCCGAATCACTGCTCGTGCGCTTCACTCGCGCGCTCTGTGAGCTGCGCAGGGCCGGAGTGCGCACCCTCCAGAGGGCACTCGCTGTTCAGGGCGGAGTGATTTGGAGCGCAGGATGCCTGCGGAGCCGAGCGTATCCGTGTATTGGCGTTGCTGTGTGCACGCGAATCGTGTATTGGCGTTGCTGTGTGCACGCTAATCGTTTTTAAAAACATTAATCTGATGATCCGCTGATACGGTCTAATGTAAACCCCACCTTACTGTAGTTCAAATGGACAGTGGTGGCTCAATGGTTAAGGGTCTGGGTTACACACCAGAAAGTCATGGGTGCAAGGTCCAGCACAGCCAAGCTGCCACTGTTGAACTTTTGAACAAGGCCCTTAACTTTGTGTGACAAGGTGAGTATACTATCAAATAAATCAGGATAAACCATTTGTTATACACTTATACACACACACTGTTTGCACAGCAGAACCACCACTGTTAAATTAACACCCACAGTCTTTTGTCTACAGAGTACCCTGCCTTGTGATATTCCTCTTTCGTGTAGACTGCAGATGGTAATTTACACAGGTTCAGGTTTTACTGTTAAGTCATTAGAAGTTTGTCAGTCATACAGAGTAATACATATGAGGTATCTGTAGAGAGATCATTTTTCAAATATAATAGTCTACATAATCTTAATATTGCTTGGATCAAATCATAAAGTGTCAGATTGTTAGTGCATTTGTCTGAATTAAACACGATTATAAATTATCTTTACTACTCAAAATATAATCTCGAAATCTCTAATCTTAGTCATTAGTTTTACTGCAGCATTTTAGATATGCTCTTTTAATTTATGTCAGCTTTATTGTTAAGTATCTTGAGTGGCCTGGGCGCCAGGAAGTCTGACTTTAAATCTTTTCCACGAGATGCCCGATCAAGCGCTGAAGGTCTTGAGTACGCATGACTGTGGTCTTAAGAACCTCCTCATGGTTGCTACGCTCCTCACTGCTGTAGTCAGACACCACCTTGTTGGTGATGAGGGAGAGGCCAAAGACACGCAGGCCACAGTGACGTGCCACCACCACCTCAGGTACTGTGCTCATTCCTACAACAGAGATAAACAAGGCTGCATCTCACCTTGTATGAGACACATGAGTGTTCCATCCATCCATCCATCCATCCATCCATCCATCCATCCATTATCTGTAGCCGCTTATCCTGTTCTATAGGGTCGCAGGCAAGCTGGAGCCTATCCCAGCTAACTATGGGCAAGAGGCGGGGTACACCCTGGACAAGTCGCCAGGTCATCGCAGAGCTGACACATAGACACAGACAACCATTCACACTCATATTCACACCTATGGTCAATTTAGAGCCACCAGTTAGCCTAACTTGCATGCCTTTGGACTGTGGGGGAAACCAGAGCACCCAGAGGAAACCCACGGGGACACGGGGAGAGCATGCAAACTCCACACAGAAAGGCCCTTGTCAGCAGCTGGGCTCGAACCCAGGACCTTCTTGCTGTGAGGCGACAGTGCTAACCACTACACCTCCGTGCCGCCCGTGTCTCATACAATTAGCATTAATTCTATTTCTCATCTCATCTCATCTCATTATCTCTAGCCGCTTTATCCTTCTACAGGGTCGCAGGCAAGCTGGAGCCTATCCCAGCTGACTACGGGCGAAAGGCGGGGTACACCCTGGACAAGTCGCCAGGTCATCGCAGAGCTGACACATAGACACAGACAACCATTCACACTCATATTCACACCTATGGTCAATTTAGAGCCACCAGTTAGCCTAACTTGCATGCCTTTGGACTGTGGGGGAAACCAGAGCACCCAGAGGAAACCCACGGGGACACGGGGAGAGCATGCAAACTCCACACAGAAAGGCCCTTGTCAGCAGCTGGGCTCGAACCCAGGACCTTCTTGCTGTGAGGCGACAGTGCTAACCACTACACCTCCGTGCCGCCCGTGTCTCATACAATTAGCATTAATTCTATTTCTATACAATAGATTTTTTTTTTCATAAAACCCAGGGAATAATATATCAGAACCAAATCAAGGCAGGAAACAAAGTTGTAGAGAGTAGAGAACTGTGGGGACATCAGACGAAATGATCTGATATGTCATTTTTCAATATCATAATTAATTTTGCATTTAAAAAATAATCTGAATTGCTTTTCTTCAGTTAGAAAGGACCACATTGAAAGAACTCTTAATTAACTCATGCCTTGTTGAGAAAAAAAAGTAATCCTTTAATTTTTTTTTTCTAAAAATGGAAGAGCACTAAAATATTTTTTTAGTGAGTTTCACCCAACTTCTCTACTAATCATAAAAATCTACAGTATGGAGATTAGGTTCGGGTTTGTTTTTTTCTCTTGAATGTAAAGTGACATTAAATTTATTAGATATGATTGGTTTGTTCCCACACACACTTGTCATCAAGATGATAACAAAGCATTGTTTTTTTTCTTGAAAGAACAATACATACAGTGGGGCAAAAAAGTATTTAGTCAGCCACCAATTGTGCAAGTTCTCCCACTTAAAAAGATGAGAGAGGCCTGTAATTTTCATCATAGGTACACTTCAACTATGAGAGACAGAATGGGGGGAAAGAATCCAGGAAATCATATTGTAGGATTTTTAATGAATTAATTGGTAAATTCTTCGGTAAAATAAGTAGTTGGTCACCTACAAACAAGCAAGATTTCTGGCTCTCACAGACCTGTAACAACTTCTTTAAGAGGCTCCTCTATTCTCCACTCATTACCTGTATTAATGGCACCTGTTTGAACTCGTTATCAGTATAAAAGACACCTGTCCACAACCTCAAACAGTCACACTCCAAACTCCACTATGGCCAAGACCAAAGAGCTGTCAAAGGACACCAGAAACAAAATTGTAGACCTGCACCAGGCTGGGAAGACTGAATCTGCAATAGGTAAGCAGCTTGGTGTGAAGAAATCAACTGTGGGAGCAATTATTAGAAAATGGAAGACATACAAGACCACTGATAATCTCCCTCAATCTGGGGCTCCATGCAAGATCTCACCCCGTGGGGTCAAAATGATCACAAGAACGGTGAGCAAAAATCCCAGAACCACACAGGGGGACCTAGTGAATGACCTGCAGAGAGCTGGGACCAAAGTAACAAAGGCTACCATCAGTAATGCACTACGCCGCCACGGACTCAAATCCTGCAGTGCCAGACGTGTCCCCCTGCTTAAGCCAGTACATGTCCAGGCCCGTCTGAAGTTTGCTAGAGAGCATTTGGATGATCCAGAAGAGGATTGGGAGAATGTCATATGGTCAGATGAAACCAAAATAGAACTTTTTGGTAAAAACTCAACTTGTCGTGTTTGGAGGAGAAAGAATGCTGAGTTGCATCCAAAGAACACCATACCTACTGTGAAGCATGGGGGTGGAAACATCATGCTTTGGGGCTGTTTTTCTTCAAAGGGACCAGGACGACTGATCCATGTAAAGGAAAGAATGAATGGGGCCATGTATTGTGAGATTTTGAGTGAAAACCTCCTTCCATCAGCAAAGGCATTGAAGATGAAACGTGGCTGGGTCTTTCAGCATGACAATGATCCCAAACACACCGCCCGGGCAACGAAGGAGTGGCTTTGTAAGAAGCATTTCAAGGTCCTGGAATGGCCTAGCCAGTCTCCAGATCTCAACCCCATAGAAAATCTTTGGAGGGAGTTGAAAGTCCGTGTTGCACAGCGACAGCCCCAAAACGTCACTGCTCTAGAGGAGATCTGCATGGAGGAATGGGCCAAAATACCAGCAACAGTGTGTGAAAACCTTGTGAAGACTTACAGAAAACGTTTGACCTCTGTCATTGCCAACAAAGGGTATATAACAAAGTATTGAGATGAACTTTTGTTATTGACCAAATACTTATTTTCCACCATAATTTGCAAATAAATTCTTTAAAAACCAGACAATGTGATTTTCTGGATTTTTTTTTTTCTCATTTTGTCTCTCATAGTTGAGGTATACCTATGATGAAAATTACAGGCCTCTCTCATCTTTTTAAGTGGGAGAACTTGCACAATTGGTGACTGACTAAATACTTTTCTGCCCCACTGTATATTGGGTGTTTCAAAATAAATGTATACTTATGTTACAGTAGAATGAAAAACAACCTTGGCAGTGGGTTATCTTGCTAAGTAGTGAACAGAACATTGCTTTTCTTCTTTATCTGTGGCTGAACTGTGCTGAGTTTCCCCAAAGCATCGTAGCACAAAGATCATTGTTAAATGGTAGTGCGAGCAGCACAGTGAACACTCTCTCTCCTAGTTAAGATGATTTTAGTGTTAAGAGTCTTTTGGGAAACCCACCTCTGCTCTGTTATCTTCTCCTACACTACTAATGTAGCCAGTAGTATTGTCAGTATTTTAAGGGTGGATGAGTTACATGTAGCAGAAATGCCAGTTTACTTGTATTTTATAGCGTTGAGAGATAATTAGCTATTTTAAAATGTACTTTGAGTAATTATTTCAATGTAGAGGTTTCCTTAGTGTTCTTGACGATAGTTACAGAAAAGGTAGGTTGATACATTTACAACATTCTCCAGAAATCTCTTCAACTATAGCTGTAAAAAAATAATAAAAAATTGTTGGCCTGTTTTGCAGTTCATCTTAATACAGTGGTGCTTGAAAGTTTGTGAACCCTTTAGAATGTTCTATATTTCTGCATAAATATGATCGAAAACATCATCAGATTTTCACACAAGTCCTAAAAGTAGATAAAGAGAACCCAGTTAAACAAATGAGACAAAAATATTATACTTGGTCATTTATTTATTGAGGAATAAATGACCAAGTACTTTGTGAGTGGCAAAAGTATGTGAACCTCTCGGATTAGCAGTTAATTTGAAGGTGAAATTAGAGTCAGGTGTTTTCAATCAATGGGATGACAATCAGGTGTGAGTGGGCACCCTGTTTTATTTAAAGAACAGGGATCTATCAAAGTCTGATCTTCACAACAGATATTTGTGGAAGTATGTCATGGCACGAACAAAGGAGATTTCTGAGGACCTCAGAAAAAGCATTGTTGATGCTCATCAGGCTGGAAAAGGTTACAAAACGATCTGTAAAGAGTTCAGACTCCACCAATCCACAGTCAGGCAGATTGTATACAAATGGAGGAAATTCGAGACCATTGTTACCCTCCCCAGGAGTGGTCAACCAACAAAGATCACTCCAAGAGCAAGGCGTGTAATAGTCGGCGAGGTCACAAAGGACCCCAGGGTAACTTCTAAGCAACTGAAGGCCTCGCTCACATTGGCTAATGTTAATGTTCATGAATCCACCATCAGGAGAACACTGAACAACAATGCTGTGCATGGCAGGGTTGCAAGGAGAAAGCCAATGCTCTCCAAAAAGAATATTGCTGCTAGTCTGACTATGTGGACAACGTAGACTACGTGGACAAGCCAGAAGGCTATTGGAAAAAAGTTTTGTGGCTGGATGAGACCAAAATAGAACTTTTTGGTTTCAATGAGAAGCGTTATGTTTGGAGAAAGGAAAACACTGCATTCCAGCATAAGAACCTTATCCCATCTGTGAAACATGGTGGTGGTAGTATCATGGCTTGGGCCTGTTTTGCTGCATCTGGGCCAGGACGGCTTGCCATCATTGATGGAACAATGAATTCTGAATTATACTAGTGAATTCTAAAGGAAAATGTCAGGACATCTGTCCATGAACTGAATCTCAAGAGAAGGTGGGTCATGCAGCAAGACAACGACCCTAAGCACACAAGTCATTCTACCAAAGAATGGTTAAAGAAGAATAAAGTTAATGTTTTGGAATGGCCAAGTCAAAGTCCTGACCTTAATCCAATCGAAATGTTGTGGAAGGACCTGAAGCGAGTAGTTCATGTGAGGAAACCCACCAACATCCCAGAGTTGAAGCTGTTCTGTCCGGAGAAATGGGCTAAAATTCCTCTAAGCCGGTGTGCAGGACTGATCAACAATTACCAGAAACGTTTAGTTGCAGTTATTGCTGCACAAGGGGGTCACACCAGATACTGAAAGCAAAGGTTCACATACTTTTGCCACTCACAGATATGTAATATTGGATCATTTTCCTCAATCAATAAATGACAAAGTATAATATTTTTGTCTCATTTTTTTCACTGGGTTCTCTTTATCTACTTTTAGGACTTGTGTGAAAATCTGATGATGTTTTAGGTCCTATTTATGCAGAAATATAGAAAATTCTCAAGGGTTCATAAACTTTCAAGCCACACTGTATCCGGTATCAGTCAAAAGTTTGGACACACCTACTCATTCATAGGTTTTTCTGTATTTTGACTATTTTCTATTGTTAAACAATACTGAAGACATCAAAACTATGAAATAACATGTGAAACATATATGGAATTATGTGGTAAACAAAAAACGTGTTTCATAAAATATGTTTCATATTTTAGATTCTACAAAGTAGCCAGCGTTTACCTTGATGATGATTTGCGCACCATTGGCATTATCTTTACCAGCTTCATGAGGTAGTCACCTGAAATGCTTTTCAATTAACAGGTGTGCCTCCTCAAAAGTTAATTAGTGGAATTTCTTGCCTTCCTAATGTGTTTGAGGTCAAACAGTAAGCATTAAAAAATAAAAATACAGTAAATAGCCCTATTCCACAACTGTACTAATCCATATTATGTCACAAACAGCTCAACTAAGTCAAGAGAAATGACAGTCCATCATTACTTTAAGATACGGAGTGTCCAAACTTTTGACTGGTACTGTATGTACATATGTGCTGACAATTAACATGTTAGCATGAGATAATATAAAAAGACAGTTGGAATGCTACTATAAAACTCTAGTATCAGTTGGTAAATAATTTAGGCCATATCAAATTGCCATGGTGAGTTTGTGGGTTTTCCACTCACCTACAGCATCTGCCCCAAGTAACTGAAGCAATTTACATTCAGCTATGGTCTCGTAGGTCGGTCCAGTCAACATACAGTAGACTCCCTGTTGGAGGAAATTAGCACAGCCCTGCTCCTTGGCTATCTGCCTGGCCAGATGGGCCAAGTCTTTATCATATGCATCTGACATGCAGGGAAAGCGTACACCAAACCTGCACATATACATGACATATAACAGCAGACATTCAGGCAATATTTGTTCTTCTTCTATGCTAGGAAGTTCAAAAGAGTTAAAATCTAAGGACCAACAAACAGCCACATTTTTCAATGGTTTGGCTATAAGCCCTGATTTTAGTCTACCTCAATTTTAAGTTGTATTGGCAAAAAAAAAATCAACTGAATTAAATGCAGTTATCCATCCACACTTAGAACCATTAGCATCAGTGTGCTTTCAGGACATAAGAACAGAATTGAATATCTGCAGAGCAACAGCAGATATGCTATTTGTGTGGATCATAAATTGGGAAGGATGATCCTCTGTGGTGACCCCTAACGTGAGCAGCTAGAAGAATTCACAGAGTCACAACATTAAGAAAAATTCAAATGATTTATTTTAGTTCATTGAACATAATGTGTAAATTTCCCCATTGCTGTAGAAACACCCACATAAAGGTTCAGAACATGTTTTTAATGGCTTATGCCATTCAACTAAAAATCTCTGAGTCATCACTGATACAAAACAAAAAGTATGTGCTATTCACATGCACACTTGAAATAATATCCAGTAGAAAACCAAATGCCAAGTTTCTCAATGTGCTGTACAGTGGTGCTTGAAAGTTTGTGAACCCTTTAGAATTTTCTATATTTCTGAATAAATATGACCTAAAACATTATCAGATTTTCACACAAGTCCTAAAAGTAGATAAAGAGAACTCAGTTAAACAAATGAGACAAAAATATTATACTTGGTCATTTATTTGAGGAAAATGATCCAATATTACATATCTGTGAGTGGCAAAAGTATGTGAACCTCTCGGATTAGCAGTTAATTTGAAGGTGAAATTAGAGTCAGATGTTTTCAATCAATGGGATGACAATCAGGTGTGAGTGGGCACCCTGTTTTATTTAAAGAGCAGGGATCTATCAAAGTCTGATCTTCACAACACACGTTTGTGGAAGTGTATCGTGGCATGAACAAAGGAGATTTCTGAGGACCTCAGAAAAATCATTGTTGATGCTCATCAGGCTGGAAAAGGTTACAAAACCATCTGTAAAGAGTTCGGACTCCACGAATCCACAGTCAGGCAGATTGTGTACAAATGGAGGAAATTCAAGACCATTGTTACCCTCCCCAGGAGTGGTCAACCAACAAAGATCACTCCAAGAGCAAGGCGTGTAATAGTCGGCGAGGTCACAAAGGACCCCAGGGTAACTTCTAAGCAACTGAAGGCCTCTCTCACATTGGCTAATGTTAATGTTCATGAGTCCACCATCAAGCTAACACTGAACAACAATGGTGTGCATGGCAGGGTTGCAAGGAGAAAGCCAATGCTCTCCAAAAAGAACATTGCTGCTCACCTGCAGTTTGCTAAAGATCACATGGACAAGCCAGAAGGCTATTGGAAAAATGTTTTGTGGATGGATGAGACCAAAATAGAACTTTTTGGTTTAAATGAGAAGTGTTATGTTTGGAGAAAGGAAAACACTGCATTCCAGCATAAGAACCTTATCCCATCTGTGAAACATGGTGGTGGTAGTATCATGGTTTGGGCCTGTTTTGCTGCATCTGGGCCAGGACAGCTTGCCATCATTGATGGAACAATGAATTCTGAATTATACCAGCGAATTCTAAAGGAAAATGTCAGGACATCTGTCCATGAACTGAATCTCAAGAGAAGGTGGGTCATGCAGCAAGACAACGACCCTAAGCACACAAGTCATTCTACCAAAGAATGGTTAAAGAAGAATAAAGTTAATGTTTTGGAATGGCCAAGTCAAAGTCCTGACCTTAATCCAATGTTGTGGAAGGACCTGAAGCGAGTAGTTCATGTGAGGAAACCCACCAACATCCCAGAGTTGAAGCTGTTCTGTACAGAGAAATGGGCTAAAATTCCTCTAAGCCGGTGTGCAGGACTGATCAACAATTACCAGAAACGTTTAGTTGCAGTTATTGCTGCACAAGGGGGTCACACCAGATACTGAAAGCAAAGGTTCACATACTTTTGCCACTCACAGATATGTAATATTGGATCATTTTCCTCAATAAACAAATGACCAATTATAATATTTTTGTCTCATTTGTTTCACTGGGTTTTATTTATCTACTTTTAGGACTTGTGTGAAAATCTGATGATGTTTTAGGTCATATTTATGCAGAAATATAGAAAATTCTAAAGGGTTCACAAACTTTCAAGCACCACTGTATGTTTGATTCATCAATTATTTTTCATGATGAACTATAATTAAAATGGGGCTTCACACCGTCAGTTAATAAGCAAACACAGAGTAGGATCATGCAAATAACAGCATTTTCCCAAAGCCTATGTGAAGCATCGAAAAATGAGATGACTAATATGCTTCATATTTCAAATTAAATGATAGCATGTTAGAAACCATATTACAGATACACTGCAAAAAATTTAATTTGAAGAGAAAATTACTTAATACTCATGCAATTATCTTTCTGCATGGACAGATATTTTTACTTGGTAAGACATCTTGGAATAAGTTGGTTGCAATCTAGAACTAGGTTTAATAATCTAAGAATTGGTGTCTTGTATTCTTCTAATAGGAAATGCTAGATCGTTTCAAATATTTTCAAGATATTTTCACTTGCTAAGACATCATTTTTTTGCAGTGTAGAAACCTGTAACTCACCTCAACTCACCTCTCATCATTTGGGCCACACAGAGGATTCTGACCTGCAAAGCCAGGAATATTAATGTGGTCCTTGATCATCATAAGGTCTCCCACCTTAAAATTGGAGTTTAACCCTCCTGCAGCATTAGTAACAATCAAGGTCTCAACTCCTAGAAGGAAGAAGATGCGTACTGGGAATGTGACCTGTATGGGATGATATAGGGTTAATTTTTTTTTTCCACTGAATCACCAAAGCAAAAATATAGATCTTTAGTCTTTAATCCCAAAGCAAGTTGAGTACATCTATGATTCCTATTTATTTATTATATACCATTTTATTTATTAATTAATTTTTATATTGTAAAACAGTCTGAGCATATAAACATTCTGATCTGAAAATGTGAAATCATAAGAATTCTTTAAAATTATTTCAGATTATAAAATAGTGATGGTGATACAGTAAATATCGATGTATGATGTTTTTACATGCTCCTTACAAAACAGAAAAAAAAACCCAGTTCATTTTACAATAGTCTTGAAGAAGGACATGCATAAAGAATGACAAGAGTGTACAAAGGCTTCTTTAAAAAAAACACAATTGATTAAAAAATAGTATTTCTCTTTGATTGGTACTGCATATATACTTTGTACATGCACAGGGGTCTTGATATAAACTTTCATGAAGTTACTACTTGTGCAATATCTGCATTTACATGTTAAAATTCTCTATGAATTTCTGTCACCAAAAAATATAGTTATTTACTTATATTACATAATAGCATATTCTAACAAAAACATATTACATGTTCTATGTAACTTACAGTATGTTCCATCCATCCATTATCAGTAACCGCTTAGACTGTGCAGAGTCGCAGGCAAGCTGGAGCCTATCCCAGCCGACTATGGGCGAGAGGTGGGGTACACCCTGGATAAATCGTCAAATTATTGCAGGGCTGACACATAGAGATAAACATCAATTCACACTCACGTTCACACCTACGGTCAATTTAGAGCCACCAATTAGCCTAACCTGCATGTCTTTGGACTGTGGGGGAAACTGGAACACCCAGAGAAAACCCACGCAGACACGGGGAGAACATGCAAAGTCCACACAGAAAGGACCCTGTCGGCCACTGGGCTCAAACTCAGAACCTTCTTGCTGTGAGGCAACAGTGCTAACCACTCCATCACTGTGCCGCCAAGGTACTTATTGTGTTTGATAAATAACATTTGTCCTCAGTAGAATTTATATAAAAAAACAAACAAAATCAAATGCTTTGAAGAGACAAAAGACTAAGCTGAGGACAAGTACAATTTTTAATTGTTTAAACCCACACAGACACGAGGAGAACATACAAACTCCAGACAAAGGCCCCCATTGGCCACTGGGTTCAAACCCAGAACCTTCTTGCTGTGAGGTGACAGTGTTAACCACTACACCACTGTGACACCCATAGCTTATGTTGTATAATATAAAGAATGGTACTACAATAACAACAGCAAGTTTAATTTATAATGCCTTTCACTAACCCAAGGATGCTTTACAGAGTCATAGCACTAACAAAAGACAAAACAGAAAGACAAACAAATCAACCAAAAGAATACATCACGGATAAGAGACACAGAAACAACAACAACAACAACAACAAAAATGACAATTAACAAGAGCCTAAAGACAGCAGACTAGCTTTATGGCACTACAAAAAAAAAAGGCTCTACCAGAACAGAACAACAAACAAATGAACCAAATGAAGACATAACAGATAAGACACACAAAAAGAACACAACAAAGTCACAGTTAACATGTGCATAAGACAGCAGACTAGCTCAAAGCATCAAAAAAGATAGAACAGTCAATGACCAGGAGAGGAGGGATAGCAGAGAGAGAAGAGAATGTAATCAGAAGAATTTTATACTGAATGTGTTATAGAACAAAGAGCCAGTGGAGGTTCTGGAGGATAGGGGTGAGATGTGCCAAGCATTTAGTATAGGTGAAGACTATGGCTGCAGAGTTTTGAATATATTGAAGCTGAGCAATGGACTTGGCTGGAAGACCAATGAACAAAGCATTGTAATAATCTAATTGTGATGTAATAAAAGCATGGATGAGTATTTCAGCATGCTTGATGCTGAGTGCAGGACAGAGACATGCAATGTTGCAGAGGTGAAATAAGGCAGTTTCAGGCAGGGATTTTATGTCTTTTTCAAAAGAGACAGCAGAATCAAGGATAACACTGAGGGTATGTACAGTGGATGAAGGTTTAATGACAGTGCCATCAATGAACAGATTAAAATTGCTATTGGAAGATGTTATTGATTTGGAATCAATCAATAGAAGATCCGTTTTTACCAGCATTAAGTTTTAAAAAGTTAGAATTCATCCACAGCTTTAGGTCTTGAATGCATTCAGAGAAGGAGTGGGTGGGGCAGATGTAGAAGGTCTGCAGCTGATGTAAATCTGCATATCAATGAAAATTCAAACCATGACGGCAGATAATTTGGCCCAGGGGTCCCTTCTTGTGCCACAACCTGATCTTCTGAGGCAGTCTCCTGTCCCAGTACTAACCAGGCCCTTGAGGCGCATTGGACAGTGCCGATCTTGGTTTTAGTAGCCCTCAGCCTCTCGCCTATTACATAATTGGGGTTACAGTGGGGGGCCAGTCTTCTGGTAACCATGAGAGTTTGACTCCCTACTTGCATCTGTATTGCAGCGTACCTCGCCAGATGGCAGTAGATACCATTTACAAATTAGCTAAATGTTTCATACTTCTGCTCAAGGAGAACAGGGAAAAAGTGTATAAAATATAAACTCCCTCCCATTCCCTTATCTGTCATCGAATTGCATGCATTTAGATCCAAAAGCAGGAAGAAAGGCAGGAGAAAGGAGAAACTGAGAAGCATTGCAGAAAAGTACCTTACCTGCACTAAGGTAAGAACACATTTCCTGTTCTAGCGTAACTCTTTGAAGGACTGTTTCTCATGCCTCGGCTGAGCGCAATTTACCTTTTACATAGAAAAGTTTATCTGGTACTAAAAGAGTTAAACTTGGATAAATTCCACCGAGGATCATTCATATCTTGTTTAAAGATCCAGCTATAAACAAACATATCCTGAATTACAATTAAGATCATTGAACTGTAGTTGCACTTCACACAGAGTCTGAAATGAAGAGTATTCCCTTGCATTCTTTTTTTTTGTTGCCATTTTAAATGTGATTTTTCTCAAATCACATTCCAAGTATTTCAAGTTTTATCACAGAATGTAGCTCCAGCTCATAGCTGAAGAGCATGAAAAGAGGCACTTGGTCTCAAAAGAGCAACATTACTGATCTGAGGTAGTCTGTAGTGGTTTACCTAAATGATCAGTGGTTAAATAAAATAGAACGTTTGTGTCTGTTTATGATTTATGATGAAAAGAAAGTGTCAACTGAAAGATTATTGTCCATCTTTAGCTTCTGCATCAATGTGTATTATTTGCTGTTAAAGGCCAAGAGAGAGGCTCACTCGAAAGGCTTTCATTTGTAACCTTAAGGAAGCTTGTTTTAGGTGCAGTCCACATTTGATGACACCACTCCCATTGTGCTACTTGAATCAACATTATTCCCTTGCACAAAAATGTATCAAGTCCTGTATAGAAAGAAATCTTGAGCTCTCTCATTTTTGAAAGGACTTACCTTGATCTCCATTCTTTTCTCTATTCTATGCTGTATAAACAATGTTCAAATGCTGATGAAGCGATATTTCTTATGAATAACTGCCACATTGGGGCGGCACGGTGGTGTAGTGGTTAGCGCTGTCGCCTCACAGCAAGAAGGTCCGGGTTTGAGCCCCGGGGCCGGCGAGGGCCTTTCTGTGTGGAGTTTGCATGTTCTCCCCGTGTCCGCGTGAGTTTCCTCCGGGTGCTCCGGTTTCCCCCACAGTCCAAAGACATGCAGGTTAGGTTAACTGGTGACTCTAAATTGACCATAGGTGTGAATGTGAGTGTGAATGGTTGTCTGTGTCTATGTGTCAGCCCTGTGATGACCTGGCGACTTGTCCAGGGTGTACCCCGCCTTTCGCCCGTAGTCAGCTGGGATAGGCTCCAGCTTGTCTGCGACCCTGTAGAAGGATAAAGCGGCTAGAGATAATGAGATGAGATGAGATAACTGCCACATTCTATTAGGTTTGGTATCAAGTCTTGGTTTTTAAAGTGAGATTTCTGTTTTGCCATTCATTTGCTTTTCATAAACAGATCAACAGATGGAATGACAGGGCATAGGACACACCATTTTTATAGATCTCTGCTTTCTGTAAAAGGATGATTCTCACCGTGGCAGTGTCATAGCCCTCATAAAAGTGAAAGCGGCCTTGCATGCAAACACACTGCTTTCCTTTTAGCTCCCCAAACACCAGCTGACCTGCATGTCCTGCTACTGCATAGTGAGTGAGACAGAGAGAGAGAGAGAGAGAGAGAGAGAGATATTATTTTTCTATGCAAATGTTAGCAAGTGATAAAGAGAGACAATAAAGTGAAAGTGTCCTTACAGTTTGCTCTTGATTTGTTGAAAATCTGCTCATTTAATGCAGCAACTGTAATGTTATATCTTGCCTGTAGTTAGACGCATGTCTAAATTACACTGAGGTCAGGGGTTTAGCCCACATGTTGCCTACATGCCTACCCTGGGGCCATGGTCTGTTCTTTCTTAGCATTCATTTCTTGTGTGACCTCATGGAGAAGAGAAAGGCAAGCATGTAACTCCTACACTGCAAAACATGATATCTTAGCAAGTGAAAATATCTTGAAAATAGTTGAAATGATCTAGCATTTCCTATTAGAAGAATACAAGACACCAATTCTGAGATTATTAAACCTAGTTCTAGACTGCAACCAACTTATTCCAAGATGTCTTGTCAAGTAAAATTATCTGTCCGTGCAGAAAGATAATTCTGTATTAAGTAATTTTCTTCTCAAATTCAGTTTTCAATTGTTTGCAGTGTAAATATTCAATATTAGCACAGACATTCATCTGCAAAGCTACAAAGACAACTATTATCACATGGAGTTGACAATGACCATGGTTCCACTTGTTATATAACATTTTTGATTTATTTCTACCACAAGTTTTATCAAAGGCAATATATTCAAGTCAATCTATTGAAACCCATCTGATTAAAGATGCTTAAAATATATATAAAATCATAACAGATACAAGAATGGATAAACAATATTTACATGCCTGTGCTGTATTTGCTTCTTTGTAGAGTTCACAACATATAACACACCAGATAACATGCACAAAAAATTAGTGGCCATAGATAACTGTCTAGTTGTGTGTGTGTGTGTGTGTGTGTGTGTGTGTGTGTGTGTGTGTGTGTGTGTAATATATACAAGTCAGTCTGTTCAAACTCATCTCATAAAACACGAGTAAAATGTATATAAAAACATAAAAGCGAACCAAGCCAGATTGTTAAGTAAAATAGCTACTTGTTTGAACAGCCACTGACTGAGTAACATTACACTCATCTAGGTCTTGTCATCATCACATATTAGATTTGAGAAAAGGGTTCGTTGACAAACATTTTTTGTCAGAATTTTTGTTGGCTTCATTTTAAACACAACTGACCAATATGAGAAAATGGTTTTCCCATTTCCCATGAAATGTAAAATGAGATTACTGATCTCCCTGTAGCCTAGTGCAAACTGTTTCCACCCTTAACTCCTCCTTTAACACTCCAATGAGCAGCAACAACCCCTCTGATGTCCATCAGTGTCTAGGTAGTCTGAATAAGCCAGAATTTAAGATAATACACAATACAACAAATGTAGCAATAAACATATAGTATGCTATTTTAATTCTACAAATCATTTGATTTTACTGAGCAGAAAAGTTGGCTGTTAACATAGCCAGTTAACATTAGCCAGTTAACATAATTCACCATCTGTCAGTAGGCTAATCTGCCTGATAACAAATTATGATGGTGATCTCAAACTTTACATGGATTAACTAAAATGTAGTTAAATAACATGGTACATAGGTTAATCTGGGTAACTACAACCCCTAAATAGAAAAAGTTGGGATGGTATGGAAAATGCAACTAAATAAAAAAAAAAGCAGTTATTTCTAAATTTACTTTGACTTGTATTTCATTTCAGACAGTATGAACCCAAGATATTTCATGTTTTGTCTGATCAACTTCATTTCATTTGTTAATATGCATCCATTCCTGCATTTCAACTTGTAAAACATTCCAGAAAAAAAGTTGGGACTGGGGGCAATTTAGGGCTAGTAATGAGATAAAACAAATAAATCATAATGTGATTTGAAACAGGTGATGACAACAGGTGATTGTAATCATGATTTGGTACAAAATCAGTATCCAGGAAAGGCTTTGTCTTTGAGGAGCAAAGACAGGTTGAGGATCTGCAGTTTGTCAAAAAATGCATGACAAAATTATTGAAATGTTTAAAAGCAATGTTCCGCAGAAAAAGATATGAAGAGATTTTAAAATTTCACCCTCTTTGGTGCATAATGTCATTCAACGATTCAAGGAATCTGAAGGAATTTTGGTGCATCAAAGGCAAGGGTGCAAGCCTCAGCAGAACACCTGTGGGCTCCGATCCCTCAGCTGGAACTGCATCAGGAACTGTCATTCATCTATAGCTGATATAGCCACATGGGCAGGGGATTACTTTGGCAAACCTTTGTCAAGCACTACAATATGGAGTTACATCCACAAATGACAGTGAAAACTTTACTGTACAAAAAGGAAGCCTTATGTTAACTGTGCCCAGAAGTGCCATCAACTTCTCTGGGCTCTGAGGCATCTGGGATGGACCATCATACAGTGGAAACATGTATTTTGATCAGATGAATTAGTTTTCCAGATCTTTTTTGGAAGAAATTGACATTCACTACGTTTACATGCACATAGAGAGAATCGAATTTCTGCCGTTGCTCGACTGAAATCGAAGTTCAAAATGCCATGTATACACCTTAATTCGGCTGAAATTGAACCGAACTTGATTTCTCGGAATCGAGCTACACGACCTAGTTTATGTGATTTCTGCCGAGCTACTTTGTGCATGTATACCCTATCGAGCTAGTTGTCGAGCTACTTCCGGAAGTGACGAGTGACGAGACCACAAGCGGGAAACACAACAGCCTCGGTCGGCATGACAACGAATCATGACAACGGCATGAATCTTTTCTTTTTGTGGTATTGTTTGCACTGTTAAAATTTAGCTCACTTACTGTATCACCAAATACATCTGTACAGCTGTTGCATAGCTGTGAATTGTGTACATAAACAAGTCATTGTATTTGTGTGTGTGTGTGTGTATATATATATATATATATATATATATATATATATATATATATATATATATATGTGTGTGTATATGTATGTCCAACATCTGAAGAATGTCAATAAAAACAAAACAATTGAACTTTTTGTGTTTATTAAGACATAAGTTAAATTGTAAGCAAAAAATATATATATTTTTTGTAAGCAAAAAATGGACTTTAGAAAAATATTATTGTGCAAAATAAGTTGTCTTACAAAACAGTGGTCTGCGCCAGACAGTTTGTAGCCATACAGTCTGTTAGAGCAAGCCTAACAGCTTGAACACGGAACTGCTAGTGTTGCCAGATTGGGGGTTTTAAGTGCATTTTAGCGGATTTGAACATGTTTTGGGCTGGAATACGTCAGCAGTATCTGGCAACACTATAGCTCTTCTTCATGACGACAACCGGAAGTGTACCAACACGATGGGGCGTGTAGCGCCACGTGTGGCTCGGGTGCACAATGCACCTTGCACAATAGCCCGATTTCACTTGTGCATGTAGGATTGGATTTCTCTGGCACCCCTGCTGGGACCCTTTGCTCGATTACCAACAGCAGCTCGATTTGGACGTGCATGTAAATGTACTGATTGTGCCCCAGACCAAAAATGAAAAGGACCATCCAGACTGTTACCAGCAACAAGTCCAAAAGCCAGGGTCTGTCATGATATGGGATTGTGTCCTTGACAAAGGTAAATTACACTTCTGTGATAGCACCATTAATTCAGAAAAGTAGAATGAGATTTTGGAGCAACATATACTGCTTTCAAGACAATATCTTTTCCAGCGATATTTCATCAAGACAACGCAAAACCACATTCTGCCCACATTACAACAGTATAGTTGTGGAAGAAGAGGGTGCCTGTCCCCTCTGTCACCAATAGAGAATGTGTGGTGAATTTTGAAACAAAAATATGACAACGATGACCCCGTACTGTTGTACAACTTAAGACCTGTTTTCAGGAAAAATAAGAGAAAATAACACCTGAAACACTTCATCATTTGCTGTCTTCAGTCCCTAAACATCTTTTAAGTGTTCTGAGAAGGAATGGCAACATGACAAAGTGGTAAATGATTTCCTGTCTCAAATTTTTTTGAAATGTGTTTATTAAAACAAACAAACAAACAAACAAACAAACAAACAAACAAACAAACAATAAAATTCAAGAGGTAAAACATCAAATAATGTACTGTTGTATTGTTCTGAGTGCAATACAGGTCAACAATTATTTACAAGTCTTTGTTTTCAGTTTTAATTGCAATTTCAACATACCTTCCCAACTTTTTCTGATGATGAATTTTATAATGTCAACAAAGGTTTTACCTCACATTTTCTATTAAGTATGTAAAAACCCCGGAGAGATAAGGGAATGTAGTCAAGATGAATGTACTTGTGTGTGTATATGCATTTGTTGAGAATCAAAATAAGACAGCAGCTCTGCAGAGGTACAGTGGTGCTTGAAAGTTTGTGAACCCTTTAGAATTTTCTATATTTCTGCATAAATATGACCTAAAACATCATCAGATTTTCACACAAGTCCTAAAAGTAGATAAATAAAACCCAGTGAAACAAATGAGACAAAAATATTGTAATTGGTCATTTGTTTATTGAGGAAAATGATCCAATATTACATATCTGTGAGTGGCAAAAGTATGTGAACCTTTGCTTTCAGTATCTGGTGTGACCCCCTTGTGCAGCAATAACTGCAACTAAACGTTTCTGGTAATTGTTGATCAGTCCTGCACACCAGCTTAGAGGAATTTTAGCCCATTTCTCCGTACAGAACAGCTTCAACTCTGGGATGTTGGTGGGTTTCCTCAAATGAACTACTCGCTTCAGGTCCTTCCACAACATTTCGATTGGATTAAGGTCAGGACTTTGACTTGGCCATTCCAAATCATTACCTATATTCTTCTTTAACCATTCTTTGGTAGAACGACTTGTGTGCTTAGGGTCGTTGTCTTGCTGCATGACCCACCTTCTCTTGAGATTCAGTTCATGGACAGATGTCCTGACATTTTCCTTTAGAATTCGCTGGTATAATTCAGAATTCATTGTTCCATCAATGATGGCAAGCTGTCCTGGCCCAGATGCAGCAAAACAGGCCCAAACCATGATACTACCACCACCATGTTTCAAAGATGGGATAAGGTTCTTATGCTCGGTGCAGTGTTTTCCTTTCTCCAAACATAACACTTCTCATTTAAACCAAAAAGTTCTATTTTGGTCTCATCCATCCACAAAACATTTTTCCAATAGCCTTCTGGCTTGTCCATGTGATCTTTAGCAAACTGCAGGTGAGCAGCAATGTTCTTTTTGGAGAGCATTGGCTTTCTCCTTGCAACCCTGCCATGCACACCATTGTTGTTCAGTGTTAGCTTGATGGTGGACTCATGAACATTAACATTAGCCAATGTGAGAGAGGCCTTCAGTTGCTTAGAAGTTACCCTGGGGTCCTTTGTGACCTCGCCGACTATTACACGCCTTGCTCTTGGAGTGATCTTTGTTGGTTGACCACTCCTGGGGAGGGTAACAATGGTCTTGAATTTCCTCCATTTGTACACAATCTGCCTGACTGTGGATTCATGGAGTCCGAACTCTTTACAGATGGTTTTGTAACCTTTTCCAGCCTGATGAGCATCAACAATGATTTTTCTGAGGTCCTCAGAAATCTCCTTTGTTCATGCCACGATACACTTCCACAAACATGTGTTGTGAAGATCAGACTTTGATAGATCCCTGTTCTTTAAATAAAACAGGGTGCCCTGATTGTCATCCCATTGATTGAAAACATCTGACTCTAATTTCACCTTCAAATTAACTGCTAATCCGAGAGTTTCACATACTTTTGCCACTCACAGATATGTAATATTGGATCATTTTCCTCAATAAATAAATGACCAAGTATGATATTTTTGTCTCATTTATTTAACTGAGTTCTCTTTATCTACTTTTAGGACTTGTGTGAAAATCTGATGATGTTTTAGGTCATATTTATTCAGAAATATAGAAAATTCTAAAGGGTTCACAAACTTTCAAGCACCACTGTAAGGAGAATGTTGGGGCAGGATCCAGGAGTTTGCTGAGGATTGGATTCAAACACCCAACTGGTCAAACTCATCGAAAATTGTGATGTTAACCTATGCCATGGCAACACCATTCAAAAGGGAATGTGATCTACATGCCCCTGCCTGTAATTATGTATTTAATTTGTATTTAACTGTAGTTTAGTCTTTTTCAAGTGGCAAGAATGTATCATTAATGGTTTAACTATCTTGCCAGTATTGTGGCATTTCTGAGTAAAAACATTTGCCTATGCTTAGTTGTGTGTGTGTGTATAGCCATGGTTCTCTTTTCTTCTTACAAATATGTGACGAGTCATGGAATCCACGGACACATGTCCACCGAAACGAATCCGTGAAAATCGCAAAAGAAGCATTAATGCTTCTTTTGCGATTTTCTCGGATTCGTTTCGGCGGACATGTGTCCGTGGATTCCATGACTCGTCACATATCTTAGACTTGTTTGACTTGGTCAGCTGATGGAACATTTGCCTTGAGCCACTTGTTTCAGTCAACTAAAAGTTTGTTTTAAATCAAATTACCTGGCAAATTATTAAGCAATATAAAATTATAAATTATATCATATTATAAATATCGCATATAATCTTAATTTAGGCACACCAATTGTGCTTGGGAGCTTATGAAGTATGCATACCTGTACTGTGGGGGAAACGTGGGATGTCCTTATAAGCAAACACAGTCCTATTGATCAGCAGGTCTGACAGGCCTCCAAGACCTGATCCACAGATAATGGCTACTTTTGGCCGGATGTTTGTGTGAGCCAGCAGCCAATCAGCTGTCTCTTTGTACTCCTCATATTTGTACCTAAAGCCAGAAAAAAATCCTTGCTTTTGTTATTAATCTCAGTTCTGATATTTATTCTCAGTCTTGAGCATTTGTGAGATGTTCTCACAGTCTAGGCCTTGGTGTAATTACTTTGCTGATCATGGTCAGACCACACATCATGAGGCCTGAGGCTGTCTAGTGCACATGTGGTGAATATTAAGGTCAGACATTTGCTGCAGGATGACAATACTAGGGCATCTCAAAAAATTAGAATATCATGAAAAAGTTCAATATTTTCCATCAGTTATTTAAGAAAGTGAAAATTTACTATATTCTAGACTAAGTACGCCGAAACTAAAATGTTTCAAGCATTTTTCTATTTTAATTTCGATAATTATGGCCTACAGTATAAAAAAATCTCAAAAGATTGAGTAAAACAGTATAAAAAACATCTATCTATTGGTCTTGTTCAGTACATGCAACCACAATCATGGGGAAGACTGCTGACTTGACAGTTGTCCAGAGGATGATCATCAACATCCTCCACAAGGAGGACAAGCCACTGAAGGGCATTGCTGAAAAGGGTAGCTGGAAAAGGTGCACAAGCAACAGAGATGACCGCAGCCTTGAGAGGATTGAGAAGATCAAAAAAAGTCAATTCAGAAACTTGGGAGAGCTTCACAAGGAGTGGACTGAGGCTGGTGTCAGTGCATCAAGAGCCACCATGCACAGATGTCTTTAGGAAACGGGATACAGCTGTCGCATTCCTAATATCAAGCCACTCCTGAACCAGAGACAGTAGCGTCTTACCTGGGCTAAGGAGAGAAAGAACTGGACTGTTGCTCAGTGGTCCAAAGTACTCTTTTCAGATGAAAGTAAATTTTGCATTTAATTTGGAAATCAAGGTCCTAGAGTCTGAAGGAAGAGTGGAGAGGCACCGAATCCAATGTGTTTGAGGTCCAGTGTGAATTTTCTGCAGTCTGTGATGATTTGGGGTGCCATGTCATCTGCTGGTGCTGGTCCACTGTGTTTTCTGATTTGCCTGAGCTATAAGCAATACTCATCAAAATTAAAACAAAAAAATGCTTGAAATATTTCACTTTACATGTAATGAATATATGAAAGTTTACCGTTTTTAATTAAAATATGAAAAAATTAACTTTTTCCATGATATTTTAATTGTTTGAGATGCACAAGTATAAAGATGTGAGTTTTCCTTTGTAATTACTGACTGCATGATAAGAAGCTCAAAACATAGCTGTCAGTAACAGCTGCTTTGGGGCACCTTACCTACCTACATTTACACACGTCAACATGAACTCTACAATGAAATGAATTGTCATCTGCAGTAACCCACGTCAAACTCCCTTGGAAATTTCATAGAGACGAAGAATAGTCTAAGATATAAGCCAGAAAACTAAAGTGCTTATAGACAAAGGGACCAGTGCACAATAGTTTAATACAATTTGTGGGTGTGCTTCATATATAGAAATATTTAACCTTGTTCAATGTTTTTCTATTCTATGTAGACACAGTTAGGAACACAAGATTATTCATTTCTTCATACCTAATAATGTATAAAGTTGGTCTCCCTTAAACAATAACTATGTTATGGTAATTCAGTCATGTTCTAAGTAACAGATTGAAGCCATCCTGTTTATAAGTGATCAAAGCTAACAGAACATTATGAACATGTGTCCAAACTAGGGAAAAAAGCACACACACACACACACACACACACACACACACACACACACACACACACAATTTAGTGATTTTCTAATGATAATCCATTGCCTACTACAGAAGTATCCATCCATCCATCCATCCATTATCTGTAGCTGCTTATCCTGTTCTACGGGGTTGCAGGCAAGCTGGAGCCTATCCCAGCTGACTATGGGCCAGAGGCGGGGTACACCCTGGACAAGTCACCAGGTTATTGCAGGGCTGACACATAGAGACAAACAACCATTCACACTCACATTCACACCTACGGTCAATTTAGAGCCAGCAATTAACCTAACCTGCATGTCTTTGGACTGTGGGGGGAAACCGGAGCACCCGGAGGAAACCCACGCGGACACGGGGAGAACATGCAAACTCCACACAGAAAAGCCCTCGCCAGCCGCTGGGCTTGAGCTCAGGACCTTCTTGCTGTGAGACAACAGTGCTAACCACTACACCACCGTGCCGCCCAATAGTAATACATTAAAAATTGCAATTAGTAGCTTGAAATAGTTTAGCAATTGATAAGTAAGCTAAATGCATCACTAGTATGATTGTAATGAACATATTTCATAAGAAATTGCTCTAAAGATATTTGTGTTTCATACTTGTTTCATGTTTTCATACCACAAAAAACGCCCAAGTCCCCATGTTATTTAGTAATGATAAAATGTCAGTGATCATAAACGTTTATCTCTGGCTGAAGTTTTATAGGCCAAATTTCAATGTAAACTAGAACTGACAGGACTGTAAGTACAACTTTAACCTTGATCTGGTTTAACCGTAAATAAAAATGGACTTTTGTGTCGCAAGTGTGGTTGTATGAGCGTCACATAATGTGGAGGTCGCGTTCTGGGGGAAGGGGCGCGACACGCGGCGCTGTCCGTGGTTCTGCAACACACACACACACACGCACACAATATACGGGATTAGCACTTTGCATAGGGCTCCATTATTCTGGGTGTGTCACGATGAAACTCTGGAAAACTCATTGGGAATGCACAATGGAGAGCCTTGTTACCAGCCAGTGCAGTTTTCAAAAGGCCGAATGTGCTACTTTTGAAAAGCTTTGGCGAGATCAGTCGGTGCGTAATCTGGCCCTTTAAGAGCGGATCCACCGACACGTTGGTATTCCGCAAACAGGATAGGAGGACATCTTTAATGTCTCTCATATACTGGAATAAAACGGTATACGTTAAGAAAAGTAACGCCTGTGAGCGTTTTGCATGACTGACAAAAATAGCAATACACTGAAATCGACATTTTGTCTTATACTTTATGGGACGTAGGACCTGGAAATTTAAAAGGTCTGCTTAAATGAGCTTCATGATGATAGCAAGTATCGATTATATAAATGGCACATCAAAAAAATTAATCAGAAACGGGGAATAATGAATAATTTTCATGCAAACACTGTCGCTGCGCTTCGACCGTTATACAATGCTCTGGATTATTAGGCTAGCAGTAATGTGACCTTTCTCCTATAGCATCAGCAGGTGAATTAAACTATGACTGGTACCTACAGCCTATTTGATTCTCCAGTTAATCTTACCTGCACTGGCTGGATGTGGACATGTCAGGAGCGGCTGGGCTGCGGAATAACGGAAACGTTTAGATTGAGGAATGACTTTATAATTTCGTTTACGCGGGTCGATTATTTGTAACCATGCGACGGGTCACATACACGGTACTCTCGAGGGATGGCGTGATGGAGGAGGAGTCGCATATTTGGCACAAAATTGATTCCATAATCGCAGAGCTCGGCGGTTTCTTTAAAAAAGTGGGTCGCAGGCATAATCCATTTTTCTAACTCACTGAGCCGCTCACTGGCTCGGAGGCAGAGCTCAGAGAGGACTGGGAAACAGAGAGTGAGAGTTCATCCGGGCTCGCAAGTGAATAAACTGTTTACAGGTTACCTTAGTGTTTTATTTTGCTATTGTTTGCTGTCGCTCGCTGACTAAACGTGATATTATCGTGGCCCGACGATCAGATACTAATAACAAACCGGTATGATAAGGAAGGGGGGGTGTTCCCAAAAGCCTCTTAACACAAGAGCAACTCAACTAAGAAAGCGAGAGAGTGTTCATTGTGCTGCTCGCTCTACCATTTAACGGTGCTCTTTGTGCTATGATGCTTTTGGGAAACCCACCCCAGATTTGTATATGCTATATGCACACCAATATGGATTAAGAAAAAAATACTCAACAGAGCATGCATTACTTCAGCTAACAAATGTTATTTCAACCGCCATGGATGAAAGAAAGTTTGCCCTTGGGGTCTTTTTAGACCTAAGTAAAGCTTTCGATACTGTCAACCACAGCATTTTGATTTCCAAATTAAATAGATATGGAGTGGAGGATAGTGCCCTAATGTGGTTTAAAAATTACTTCACAAACAGAGAACAATATGTATCTCTAAATGGATACTCTTCCACCAAATCCAGAATCATACATGGAGTTCCTCAGGGTTCAATTCTTGGCCCTTTATTATTTTTGATTTATATAAATGATTTAGCCATAGGGCGGCACGGTGGTGTAGTGGTTAGCGCTGTCACCTCACAGCAAGAAGGTCCTGGGTTCGAGCCCCGGGGCCGGCGAGGGCCTTTCTGTGCGGAGTTTGCATGTTCTCCCCGTGTCCGCGTGGGTTTCCTCCGGGTGCTCCGGTTTCCCCCACAGTCCAAAGACATGCAGGTTAGGTTAACTGGTGACTCTAAATTGACTGTAGGTGTGAATGTGAGTGTGAATGGTTGTCTGTGTCTATGTGTCAGCCCTGTGATGACCTGGCGACTTGTCCAGGGTGTACCCCGCCTTTCGCCCGTAGTCAGCTGGGATAGGCTCCAGCTTGCCTGTGACCCTGTAGAAGGATAAAGCGGCTAGAGATAATGAGATGAATGAGATGAGATTTAGCCATATCTTGCAAACATCTTCTTCCCATATTATTTGCTGATGACACTAATCTTATTGCAACATGTAATGATTTCAATCATTTGATTAATAGTGTGAATGATGAATTATCTAATATTTCTAAATGGTTCCAACTCAATAAATTAACACTTAATGTAAAGAAATGTAACTTTGTGAGCTTTTGCAACACAAATAAGTCTTACCCAAAAGAGCTAGCTAAATTATATATTAGCGGTTCTGAAATATTGCCAATAAAATGTACTAAATTTCTGGGAATTATACAACCCCGATTCCAAAAAAGTTGGGACAAAGTACAAATTGTAAATAAAAACAGAATGCAATGATGTGGAAGTTTCAAAATTCCATATTTTATTCAGAATAGAACATAGATGACATATATCATTTAAAGAGAAAAATTAGGTGATTTTAAATTTCATGACAACAACACATCTCAAAAAAGTTGGGACAAGGCCATGTTTACCACTGTGAGACATCCCCTTTTCTCTTTACAACAGTCTGTAAACGTCTGGGGACTGAGGAGACAAGTTGCTCAAGTTTAGGGATAGGAATGTTAACCCATTCTTGTCTAATATAGGATTCTAGTTGCTCAACTGTCTTAGGTCTTTTTTGTCGTACCTTCCGTTTTATGATGCGCCAAATGTTTTCTATGGGTGAAAGATCTGGACTGCAGGCTGGCCAGTTCAGTACCCGGACCCTTCTTCTACGCAGCCATGATGCTGTAATTGATGCAGTATGTGGTTTGGCATTGTCATGTTGGAAAATGCAAGGTCTTCCCTGAAAGAGACATTGTCTGGATGGGAGCATGTGTTGCTCTCAAACCTGGATATACCTTTCAGCATTGATGGTGTCTTTCCAGATGTGTAAGCTGCCCATGCCACAAGCACTAATGCAACCCCATACCATCAGAGATGCAGGCTTCTGAACTGAACGCTGATAACAACTTGGGTCGTCCTTCTCCTCTTTAGTCCGAATGACACGGCGTCCCTGATTTTCATAAAGAACTTCAAATTTTGATTTATCTGACTACAGAACAGTTTTCCACTTTGCCACAGTCCATTTTGGCCCAGAGCAGACGTCTGCACTTCTGGATCATGTTTAGATATGGCTTCTTCTTTTTACACTTCCACAAACATGTGTTGTGAAGATCAGACTTTGATAGATCCCTGTTCTTTAAATAACTCACACCTGATTGTCATCCCATTGATTGAAAACACCTGACTCTAATTTCACCTTGTGTGAAAATCTGATGTTGTTTTAGGTCATATTTATGCAGAAATATAGAAAATTCTAAAGGGTTCACAAACTTTCAAGCACCACTGTACCTGTTTTCATAAATATGTTCCTTCATAAACCAAATAAGAACAATATTACAGAGGAATTTCCCAAAATGATAGAACATCATGTTTTCTTGATTAACCAATAAAGAAATGATACTCCAACAAATGTTTCAGTTTGTCATCAGTTTGAACGATGAATATGAACAAACAGCTTAAGATTTTCATGAACAATGTCACATCTGAATAATGAATCATATCATAACAACCCTGAATGTGGAATACTTTTGCATTTACTAGCATGTGGGTTTTTACACAGCATGCTGACATTCCAGAACCAGAGGTATGATGTATAACGCAATGGAGCATCTGTGTCTAGAGTGACGTATAACACACTATGCATCAAAAATAGTAAATACACCGAGAATCCCAGTGTTGCTTTCAAAACAATAACAGTGAGTGAAATGAGAGTTGAGTACATTTATATCACACTTCAAATGCAAGCAACATTGCTGTGTGATCAAATGTTGGAGGAGAAAATGAAGAGAAGTAGGAAGCAGTTTGAGGCAGAAAAGCATGTGGACCTAAGATGCCATAGATGGACATATTTGAATTCGCACTGGTCTTTGAAAGAACAATATCAGAAACAAATGTCAGTGTCAAAAATGTCACACCCCTGTTCTGCAATGCTGGCTGTCCCTTTAACAGAGACATCAAATCTGCCTCTGCTACTTTCAATCATTCCAGCTCAGACCTCCTGTTCCATATTTGGATGCTTTATACAGAACAGAATAATGGCTCTCTGAACAGGTTGTGTCAAAGGGGAGCATGAGGCAGAGACCATTTTTAAATTTTATTACATTGGTGGAAACCACACCCAGGTCTGGCAGATCACTAATCTGGACTAACACAGAGACAAATAACCATTCACACTCACACCTGTGGGCAATTTAGAGTATCCAGTTGACCTAATCCACATGTCTTTGGACTGTGTGAGAAAATCCACATGGGCACAGGGAGAACGTGCAAACTCCACACAGAAAGGGCTCAGTTTGCTGTGAGATTCAAGCCCAGGACCTTCTTGCAGTGAAGCAACAGTGCTAACCACTGCACAACCCTCCATCCATCCATCCATCCATCCATTATCTGTAGTCACTTATCCTGTTCTACAGGTTTGCAGGCAAGCTGGAGCCTATCCCAGCTGACTATGGGCCAGAGGTGGGGTACACCCTGGACAAGTCGCCAGGTCATTACAGGGCTGACACATAGAGACAAACAACCATTCACACCTTTGGTCAATTTAGAGCCATCAGTTAGCCTAACCTGCATGCCTTTGGACTGTGGGGGAAACCGGAGCACTCAGAGGAAACCCACGCGGACATGGGGAGAACATGCAAACTCTGCACAGAAAGGCCCTCGCCGGCTGCTGGGCTCGAACCCGGACCTTCTTGCTGTGAGGCGACAGTGCTAACCACTACACGACCCTGCAGCCATTAATTAATTAATTTAGTTAGTTAGTTAAAGGGATTCCTGGCCTCAAAAACTTTAAGAATCCCTGAACTAGAACTTATTATGAATTGCATATAGAAAATTATAATGCGCCTGTCTCTTTTTATGCCTGACCTTACGATATGATCTCATCTCATCTCATTATCTCTAGCCGCTTTATCCTGTTTTACAGGGTCGCAGGCAAGCTGGAGCCTATCCCAGCTGACTACGGGCGAAAGGCGGGGTACACCCTGGACAAGTCGCCAGGTCATTACAGGGCTGACACATAGACACAGACGACCATTCACACTCACATTCACACCTACGGTCAATTTAGAGTCACCAGTTAACCTAACCTGCATGTCTTTGGACTGTGGGGGAAACCGGAGCACCCGGAGGAAACCCACACAGACACGGGGAGAACATGCAAACTCCGCACAGAAAGGCCCTCGCCGGCTGCTGGGCTCGAACTTGCTGTGAGGTGACAGTGCTAACCACTACACGACCCTGCAGCCATTAATTAATTAATTTAGTTAGTTAGTTAAAGGGATTCCTGGCCTCAAAAACTTTAAGAATCCCTGAACTAGAACTTATTATGAATTGCATATAGAAAATTATAATGCGGGCGGCACGGTGGTGTAGTGGTTAGCGCTGTCGCCTCACAGCAAGAAGGTCCTGGGTTCGAGCCCCGGGGCCGGCGAGGGCCTTTCTGTGTGGAGTTTGCATGTTCTCCCCGTGTCCGCGTGGGTTTCCTCCAGGTGCTCCGGTTTCCCCCACAGTCCAAAGACATGCAGGTTAGGTTAACTGGTGACTCTAAATTGACCGTAGGTGTGAATGTGAGTGTGAATGGTTGTCTGTGTCTATGTGTCAGCCCTGTGATGACCTGGCGACTTGTCCAGGGTGTACCCCGCCTTTCGCCCATAGTCAGCTGGGATAGGCTCCAGCTTGCCTGCGACCCTGTAGAAGGATAAAGCGGCTAGAGATAATGAGATGAGATGAGAAATTATAATGCGCCTGTCTCTTTTTATGCCTGACCTTACGATATGAACGTGCCTTAAATACATGAAAATACCATAGCTTTAGGTTTAAAACGGGAATTTTGAGGACATATATGAGAATTTACTGTGTGCGCAAGACCACTAGCCCCACTTCCCACTAAATGTGTTGTGTTTTGCGTTGCTAAAACAGAGACGCGGTTCTGCACGCGCCTCGCCCTTTTGGCAAAAGTGAAACCTATTGTCCAATCGCCACAGGCCGCCGGAAGCTTGAGCGAATCAGGTGGCCCGTTGTTTGAATGCGGAGGGGTTGCTGTTATGGCAACAACCAAGCTGAGTGTTGTGAGGAGTGTGTATACTCGTTGAATACGGGTTACTCGTAAGTAGCTAAATAACATTTTAAAACACGTATATTCTGCTTTCTTATATATATATATATATATATATATATATATATATATATATATATATATATATATATATATATATAAATCTTCCAATCTTTTATATATATATATATATATATATATATATATATATATATATATATATATATATACAAATCTTCCATATATATATATATATATAAACCGTGTAACAAAATAAAAGCAATTCTTTTGAGAAATATTAGCTTTATTAATTGCAATAGCAATATTAAGCTCATGTGGTGCTGACAGAAATGTTTTGAGTATAAAGGAAGCGGTTAAATGTATCTAGTTCGCAAGCTTGTTATGCTTTACTCGCTTACGTCTCTATTTGTTTTCTCAGTGTTGTTTTATACTACTACTACTACTACTACTACTACTAATAATAATAATAATAATAATAATAATAATAATAATAATAATAATAATGTTTAGCCATTTAGAACTCCTAGAGCTGTATTTATTAGTTGCTTTATAAATACAGAAATATGTCATGAACTATGGCCTATCTGTCTGCATCTCCAAGAACAGGTGATTTCATGATGTTAACCTCTAAAATAAAGGTTTCCCAGTCAGCTTCGCAAAGCTTACCTCTGAAGATTCCAGAAGGATTCAAGAGTAAAGTTGGAGCACCAAGAAATCCCAAGTTGGTTAAACAGGAGGACAAAGCCGGAAAGGTGAGTGAATAACTATGTGAGCAGTGACATGAGTATTAAGAGCTAATACTGCCACCCATACAGCTAATCTTAACCTGAGTAACCAAATGAAATCAGTTGACTCTTATAATTTAATTTAATTTAATTTAATTTAATTTAATTTTTTTAAACAAAAGCTACTTTTTTATTTAAAAAAGGGCCAGAGGGTTTTGGTTTCTATAAAGAGATAACCATAGTTATCTCTTTCTATCATGTTTATCATGGTTTGTGCCCACAAACATAAACACATTGCAGCTGATCATACTTTATTTTCTCTTGCATTTAAGATTAATGTATGGATTTCATTATTTCCTGTTGCCTTTGAACTACTGAAAGTATTTGCAAGAAATTTGATGTTCATTAAAATCTTATAAATTTGGAAAATCTTTTATGTCCTGGTCCTGAATGTGTGTAAATTTGTACATAAGAAGGCAAACTAATGCTACCTTGACTTGATTGATTTCAGGCCATGTAATTTGCATGGATTACTGCACCTTTATACAAGGAATAAACTGTTGAGTTTAAATGGCTTATTTTTTAAAATTACATTTACAGCATTTAGCATATACACTTATCTAAAGTAACTGTAGCTGTAAATGGACGATGGGCTTGTCTGTCTGCACATAACTGTAAACCGTAAGCAAATGCATCGGCTGTTGGAAGATTTAGTGCTTACTTCTTCTTCTTCTTCTTCTTCTTATCAAGAATAATATCATATAAAGGTGGCATGGTGGTGTAGTAGTTAGCACTGTTGCCTCACAGCAAGAAGGTCCTGGGTTCAAGCCCAGCGGCCGGCGAGGGCTTTTCTGTGTGGAGTTTGCATGTTCTCCGCATGTCTGTGTGGATTTCCTCCAGGTGCTCCAGTTTCCCCCACAGTCCAAAAACATGTAGGTTAGGTTAATTGGTGGCTCTAAATTGACTGTAGGTGTGATTGTGAATGGTTGATTGTCTCTGCATCAGACTTGCGATAACCGGGCGACTTGTCCAGAGTGTACCCCGCCTCTGGCCCATAGTCAGCTGGGATAGGCTCCAGCTTGCCTGCGACCCTTGAACCTTTATGGAGTTTTGTGAGCATCATTATATGCAATAGAGCTGCTTTGCATGTTATAGGTCATTAACATATGCACCAGAGTATGAAGAAATCCAGCCTTTCTGAAATATTAGTAAATCTGGTGGAAAATTTTTGGTTTGGCTTGGCTTACACAAATCTTTACACACAACTTTACGATAAGGTTGATAAATGAAGCCTGATGTTTGGAACACACATACTGTATGTATAACTAACTGTTGGGAAAAAAGTGAATTATTTTCCATTGCATTATTCATGCATGTCTGAATTGAACAATGTTTAATTGCTGAGAAAATATTCCAGTTCTAGTGTTGGAGACTAACATGTACAGTGGTGCTTGAAAGTTTGTGAACCCTTTAGAATTGTCTATATTTCTGCATAAATATGACCTAAAACATCATCAGATTTTCACACAAGTCCTAAAAGTAGATAAAGAGAACCCAGTTAAACAAATGAGACAAAAATATTATACTTGATCATTTATTTATTGAGGAAAATGATCCAATATTGCATATCTGTCAGTGGCAAAAGTATGTGAACCTCAAGGATTAGCAGTTAATTTGAAGGTGAAATTAGAGTCAGGTGTTTTCAATCAATGGGATGACAATCAGGTATGAGTGGGCACCCTGTTTTATGTAAAGAACAGGGATCTATCAAAGTCTGATCTACATGACACATGTTTGTGGAAGTGTATCATGGCATGAACAAAGGAGATTTCTGAGGACCTCAGAAAAAGCGTTGTTGATGCTCATCAGGCTGGAAAAGGTTAAAAAACCAAAGATCACTCCAAGAGCAAGGCGTGTAATAGTTGGTGAGGTCACAAAGGACCCCAGGGTAACTTCTAAGCAACTGAAGGCCTCTCTCACATTGGCTAATATTAATGTTCATGAGTCCACCATCAGGAGAACACTGAACAACAATGGTGTGCATGGCAGGGTTGCAAAGAGAAAGCCACTGCTCTCCAAAAAGAATATTGATGCTCATCTGCAGTTTGCTAAAGATCACATGGACAAGCCAGAAGGCTATTGGAAAAATGTTTTGTGGACAGATAAGACCAAAATAGAACTTTTTGGTTTCAGTGAGAAGCATTATGTTTGGATAAAGGAAAACACTGCATTCCAGCATAAAAACCTCATCCCATCTGTGAAACATGGTGGCAGTAGTATCATGGTTTGGGCCTGTTTTGCTGCATCTGGGCCAGGATGACTTGGCATCATTGATGGAACAATGAATTCTAAATTACCGGTATACCAGTGAATTCTAAAGGAAAATGTCAGGACATCTGTCCATGAACTGAATCTCAAGCGAAGGTGGGTCATGCAGCAAGACAATGGCTCTAAGCACACAAGTCGTTCTACCAAAGAATGGTTAAAGAAGAATATAGTTAATGTTTTGGAATGGCCAAGTCAAAGTCCTGACCTTAATCCAATCGAAATGTTGTGGAAGGACCTGAAGCGAGCAGTTCATGTGAGGAAACCCACCAACATCTCAGAGTTGAAGCTGTTCTGTACGGAGGAACGGGCTAAAATTCCTCCAAGCCGGTGTGCAGGACTGATCCACAGTTACCTGAAACATTTAGTTGCAGTTATTGCTGTACAAGGGGGGTCACACCAGACACTGAAAGCAAAGGTTCACATACTTTTGCCACGCACAGATATGTAATATTGGATCATTTTCCTCAATAAATAAATGACCAAGTATAATATTTTTGTCTCATTTGTTTCACTGGGTTCTCTTTATCTACTTTTAGGACTTGTGTGAAAATCTGATGATGTTTTAGGTCATATTTATGCAGAAATATAGAAAATTCTAAAGCGTTCACAAACTTTCAAGCACCACTGTACACTCTGCAGTAATACCATAATGTACCTTGCATGTGTATGTGTGTGCTTTGAAAACCTAAAATATATTAACATTACATCGTATTATTTACTAATGTTATTGCTTGTCCTGATGCACTTTCAGTGAGTACTGTTCCAAATGATACCAACATGAACAAATGTATTCAGTGTTCATTAAGTAACTCATTGTGGCTTGTGTCATTATAGCTAACTCCATCAAAATATGCACATGAAATGTCTCAGACTACTGAGGAGAGATTAACAAACACGTATAAGATATATCCACCTCGTATTCTGGAGCTTTTAGACATGAGTGAGACCACACACCACAAGGTAAAGCACTAGTAAAACCTGACTTGTAAACTAACTGTTTTAACCATTCTAATGTCTTCCTGTTGTGAAACTTAGGTGTAATTGTAGCGTTATTCTTAATAATGGACAGAATTCTTTTGGCTGTCCTGGAGTTTTTGAATGGGATATTGACTGAGTGTGGTATTTATGAAGGACAAATGTATTCAGGTTGCATGCATACATCATACTACTGAGTACCACTCTGCCTTTCTAGTCCTTTTTTCTCACTTAGTATGTAATTGATGTCAAAGTTTTATCAAGGAGAAGCATGTAGGAGAATTGAGGTCTTGGAAAAATGACCTTTTATTGTTCACATGTCAGTGCTCAGGGGCTTTTTGTTTTGTTTCCAGTTTTCTGCTGTAGATGTTGACCAGCCTTTTTTCCAGCCTTACCCATCTGAGATTGTGTTCCAGAATTACCAGCCCTCTGAGACGTATGAAGTACCACTGGTGTTACGCAATAATGACAAGGTGACTTCGACAAAGGCTCAGCTTTCTATTGGCCCTTTTCCACTGCATAGTACCGGCTTCACTCAACTCACGTCAACTTGACTGGACTTGATTTTGGTATTAGTAGTTCGTTTTCTATTTTAGCTGGTCATCACAGCGATGTCGCATGAAACTGCTGTGATGTCACCTTTAACGCGACTCACACAGGAACGTTTATTGTTAAGACTACTATCCGCACACATTTGTGTGTGTGCCCGTGAAATGTATTATGCCAAGCCTAAGTTGCCACAATTCATCACGTTTTAATGTGTTTTGTTAAAAAAAAAGGTGTAAAAAAGCGGCATCCAAATGGGCACTGGTAATGGCATTAAAAATGCCATCAGTTTAAAAGTGGTAAAAAAAAGCAAGGCTGGGTATGGTGTAATGTTGAAGGCACAGGGCTTTCAATTGGAGAATGTGGGTTTGTGTTCCCCACTTGGTATATTTTATTTGGGTTATATTTTACTGCGGCGGCACGGTGGTGTAGTGGTTAGCGCTGTCGCCTCACAGCAAGAAGGTCCGGGTTCGAGCCCCCGTGGCCGGCGAGGCCCTTTCTGTGCGGAGTTTGCATGTTCTCCCCGTGTCCGTGTGGGTTTCCTCCAGGTGCTCCGGTTTCCCCCACAGTCAAAGACATGCAGGTTAGGTTAACTGGAGACTCTAAATTGACCGTAGGTGTGAATGTGAGTGTGAATGGATGTCTGTGTCTATGTGTCAGCCCTGTGATGACCTGGCGACTTGTCCAGGGTGTACCCTGCCTCTCGCCCGTAGTCAGCTGGGATAGGCTCCAGCTTGCCTGCGACCCTGTAGAACAGGATAAAGCGGCTAGAGATAATGAGATGAGATGAGATATTTTACTGCATATAACTCATTTAAAATTAGCCAGCCTTTACTGATATTTTACCTAACCCTCTGTTGGTTAAAAAAAAAAAAAGTTATGGGTAATGTAATGGGTAATGGTTGACTGAGGTTTTGTAATAAATCAAACACCATGGCATAGCAATACTCGGACTGAATCAGGATTCCGTCTATCAGGGTCTCAAATGGTTTCTTATGAAGGCAGGAGCCTTTGGTTTGTGGCTTGCTTTAATATGCTTACTGACTACAGAGATCAAAGGCAGAGTGCGCATACACTCATCGGTTTTACCAACAGTGGGTTAGGCAAAATATCAGTACAGGTTAAATTTAGTTACCTGCAATAAAACTTTCCCGAAATAAAACATGCCAAGACATTATGCAAATACAGGTTCTCCAATTGAAAGCCCTGTGCCTTCACCATTATGCCATTTTAACATATGTAGTGCAGCTTTTTGCTGCTTGTAAACTGATGGCACTTTTTTGAAGTACAATAAATAAACACTATTTAAAAATGGAGGGTTTGTTCAGGACGTTCCATTTCACAAATTGATGACACAGTGAAATGATTCTCTCTGACCAGTCAGTAGTCTGCAGTGTTTTCACATTACCTTTTGGTATCACCTCAGCTCGCTTGGAACCTCGATAGAGGTGATACAAAAAAAGTACAGGGTACGAGGTATTAAAGGCAAGTAGAGAAGAGTTGAGTTGAACTGGTACCATGTAGTGGAAAAGGGCCATATGTGTCTGCATATCAATACACTGTACACTATTGTGTGTATTCCCACTATGATAAGCACTGTTAATATTTAAGGGTTTAACAGGTATATCATAAAATGTATTTAAAGTGCTAGTAATGTAGAATTCATAATTTATTCTAAAACCTAGGGAAAGAGTTATTAGCAGGTGAGTGTAATGTTCTATAGATAGCTCCTATCCTGCCTGAAAGTCGGCACCAGACAAATCCAATGTATGTTGATCTGCACATGTACATCTACATGGCTGGACACTCTGATTTACCCCAAACTGACTTCACTCAATTACAAAGAAAATAAATTCTTAGAAGCATTATTGTAATACACCTGGAGGAAGTAGAAAAATACTGAGAGCAACATTGGATGTCTCTTTACATTTTAAACTAAAAAATAAAAAGCTTAATATGGAAAGATATGAAACTGTATTGCTCCACAGTGCACCTACAACTTAGAGAAAACAAGAACACATATGCTAAATGATCAGTCACTGACATTATGGGACTAAGTAGTGCAGTGCATTTTCAATAACACTGTTCTGTGGATTCGCTCCTCATCATGTAACGAAAACAATTATAGCTGAAGCTGCAGTGGCTATAGTTTTGCGTTCATTGGAATTTTTGTATATTTAACTGCATATAAGGCTTATTAGTATATGTGTAGTGCCAGTGGGATGTTTATCATTGTAACAGTGTAGCATAGTCTCAGAACCGATGTGGATGCTGATTTTTTTTTCTTTTCACAATAAATGTATATTGAATATTTTCACAACAAAACTACACAGGACAGCAAACTTGTGATAATAACACAGGCGAGTAAGTGTTTATATTTTCCATTCTATTTATACATTTAGCAGACTGCACATACATCTAATGCAATTCAAAAATGTACCTGCACAGTCTAAGCTTAAGGCCTAACAATGGCTCATTGGTAGTGTTGGCAGTCATAGGATTTCAACTGTCAACCTTCTGATTACAACTCCAGAACCTTTACCCATCCAGCTAATCTGGTTTAACAAATAAGTCTTGCTTGTTAGAATGAGAAACAATGTAAATGATACAGGTTTTAAGGACTGAAGTTGAATGCCACATGAATGATGAATGGCTTGATGTGGGTTCTCCTACTTCTTGCAGATCCCTCGCCTTGTGAAGTTGATTGAAGATGACTCCCTGTATTTTAAAGTGCTGAGCCCAGTAGATGGCTGCAACAAAGTGGCCCCAGGCATGGCGTCCACTTTTACAGTTATATTCACCCCACAGGAGAACAAGGTACACTTTACTCAAACTTATATTTCCAGGTGACTGTGTGAACACATAATTTACACCAGACTGAAATACAAGGGAAGAGGAAGCCTGATTTTAAATAATCCTTGTAGGAAGGCAGTTAATCACAAAGATCTGCTCAGAAATTATTGCTGCTTTTGTTGCTTGCTAATTAAATTAATTGCTCAATTTTATGTACAAGATATCAAAGTGGAACTCGCAACCATCGTAAACTTAAAGAAACGGAATTTGTATTTCAGTATACGTGTCCACTTAAAGGAGGTAATGAAACTACTTCAGAAGCAACTTCTTGGTGTCTTGGTAATTATGTCTGTTTGCACAGAATGATCAATACCAATTGTCCAAGCTTGTTTAATGGGTTTAATGCATCGCAATAAGAGGATGGGGCTTATGAGACATTCTGTTTCCTCTCCTACCCACTGTCTTCCCATTAGCTGCCTTTGTGCAGTCGGTTGTAAAGGTGACTAATCTGCTTTTCCATGGCAGCACATTAATACTGATTGTAGCATGATCCCACTGCAGAGTGAGTCCTCCCTGAACGAGACACTGCAATCCAATCACCGAAAATTAAACACTGCTCCCTTTTCCAACAAGAATCAGCCTGGGCTGATATTGATGACTTATGGTTTGTGACACTCACTGTTATCAGAAAGAGCCAGGGTATATAATGTTATTTTTTTCAGACATCGAAAGAGCACACAGACACTAATATGATTTAGTTTTGATTCAGTTGGAATGTGACTCAGTTGGAAAGTGACTTGGATGGAATATGACTCAGTTGGTATGTGACTTGGTTGGAATGAAAATGCTTAAATTCTTCTGAAAGCATACCCACAGATAACACAAAGGCAATGCCCCATAGTAGAGTCTATTATTAATTTATTAATTTATTCATCTTCAGTAATCACTTTTGTCTGGTCAGGGTTGTGGTAGGTCCTGAACCTATCCCAGGCACATTGGACACCTTGGACTGGACATCTTGGGTGGGATGCCAGGTCCATCCCACGGCAAGAGTCTGTTATGGAATATGAATCTACAATTTACAGTAGTCTTCACAGAGCTAACCTTATCTTGAACAAAGCTGTCAAAGTTGTGTAGTATATACTTTGTGCTATAAATCAGGCTTTGATAATGGCATGAATAATATAATAACACTGAATCTTCTGTATGATGTTAGAGAAATTTGCATATTGCTGCACTATATTTTGGTCCTGTTCATCTTGTCTTGTAAACACATTGCTGTAAATCAGATTAATGTGATTCATAGGTATTTTGATGCAATCTTATGTAACAAACTCATGTAACATAGTTTTCCCTTTACATATGTGTTTTTTTTCTTGATAGGACTATATCCACCGAGTAATATATATGACTGAGAGGGAGAAGTTTGAGGTGCCCATCCGGGCAATAGGGCCGCGTGCCATCCTGGACTTTCCGGATGAGCTACACTTTTCTTTGTGTCCTGTCAAATGTTTATCTCAGAAAACCCTCTTGGTACGCAATATTGGAAAAAGCGTAGCCAAATTTCAGCTCAGCACACAGACGTAAGCACACACTATAGTAAAGTGAAAGAGTTGTTGCTTAGTGCTTTTTATTTGCATATATAAGTGTGTTTATTTATGTATCTATGTTCTTCTTCTTCCCATAGCCCATTTTCTGTAGAACCTTCAGTAGGGACCCTTAGTGTTGGAGAGAGCTTGCAGGTGACTGTTGATTTCCTACCCAGAACTACAGGAGACCATAGCCAACAACTGCTTCTCCACTACCACACAGGTTCAGTATTTACACCTCTACTGCCTTGACATGAATGCTGCTCGATTACAGTGCATATAACTCCACAATCACATTGGTATTGCTTATGGATAGTAATCAAATATACCATGTACTGAGAGGCTCCAGTTGACATTATGGATTTTCTGAAGTGACTGGCATAGTACTATTTTCAGAGGGGTGCAGCCCCTCTGAAAATAGTACTATGCCAGTCACCTCAGAGAATCCATAATTACCAGTACCTCTTAGTGCATGGTATATTTGATTCATATGCCTCACCAAAAAAAAAAAAATCTAAACTAAAAGTGTTCATTACTAAGAATTAGAAATAAATCTGAAAAAGATATTATAGGTCTAACTCACCATCTTTAATTGTGATGTCCGTTCATGGTATATCCAGGATATACCATGACTGAGTCATACCATATCCATGTTTTTAAATTTTTGACATCATGAAATACATTGCTTCATCAATAGTGGAACTATTTTATGTCACATGAACCATCTTTGGCCAATCCCTGCACAGGAATTTTTTGCTGAGGGATATAATTCAATATATCAATACCTATTGCCATCTATCCATTATCTATACCATTTACTATCTGTCAGGGTTACAGGGGAAGCTGGAGCCAATCCCAGCTGACTTTGGGCGAGAGTCAGGGTGCACTCTGGGCAGGTCGCTAGTCTATTGCAGGGCTAACACTGAGATAAACAACCATTCACACTCACATTCACAGCTATGGGCAATTTTGTCGCTGGTTGATCTAATCCACATGTCTTTGGACTTGTGGGAGGAAACCAGAGCACCCAGAGGAAACCCACATAGGCATGGGGAGAACATGCAAACTTCGCACGCAAAGGCCCCAGTCGGCTGCAATGTTTGAACTCCAGAACCTTCTTGCTTTGAGGCGACAGTGCTAACCACTGCACCACTATGCCACCCAAACAAAACAATTCAAATAACATTAATTCATCTCATCTCATTCTCATTATCTCTAGCCGCTTTATCCTGTTCTACAGGGTTGCAGGCAAGCTGGAGCCTATCCCAGCTGACTATGGGCGAAAGGCGGGGTACACCCTGGACAAGTTGCCAGGTCATCACAGGGCACAGACAACCATTCACACTCACATTCACACCTATGGTCAATTTAGAGTCGCCAGTTAACCTAACCTGCATGTCTTTGGACTGTGGGGGAAACCGGAGCACCCGGAGGAAACCCACACGGACACGGGGAGAACATGCAAACTCCGCACAGAAAGGCTCGAACCTGGACCTTATTGCTGTGAGGCGACAGCGCTAACCACTACACCACCGTGCCGCCCTAACATTAATTGATTTTTACAAAATAATATATAAATATGCACATCCATTATTACAGCTTTATTATTACTGTTTATTTATCTGTTTTTGATTGGCACCATAGAATTACAGAGATGCAGTACCAGTCAAAAGTTTGGACACACCTAGTCATTCATAGGTTTTTCTGTATTTTGGCTTTTTCCTACATTGTAGAACAATACTGAACTCATCAAAACTATGAAATAACATCTCATCTCATCTCATCTCATTATCTCTAGCCGCTTTATCCTTCTACAGGGTCGCAGGCAAGCTGGAGCCTATCCCAGCTGACTATGGGCGAAAGGCGGGGTACACCCTGGACAAGTCGCCAGGTCATCACAGGGCTGATGAAATAACATATGGAATTATATGGTAAACAAAAAAGTGTTAAAAAAACAACATATGTTTCATCTTGGGGCAGCATGGTGGTGTAGTGGTTAGCGCTGTCGCCTCACAGCAAGAAGGTCTGGGTTCGAGCCCCGTGGCCGGCGAGGGCCTTTCTGTGCGGAGTTTGCATGTCCTCCCCGTGTCCGCGTGGGTTTCCTCCGGGTGCTCCGGTTTCCCCCACAGTCCAAAGACATGCAGGTTAGGCTAACTGGTGACTCTAAATTGACCATAGGTGTGAATGTGAGTGTGAATGGTTGTCTGTGTCTATGTGTCAGCCCTGTGATGACCTGGTGATTTGTCCAGGGTGTACCCCGCCTCTCGCCCATAGTCAGCTGGGATAGGCTCCAGTTTGCCTGTGACCCTGAAGAACAGGATAAAGCGGCTAGAGATAATGAGATGAGATGAGATGTTTCATCTTTTAGATTCTTCAAAGTCGTCACTATTTACCTTGATAACAGCTTTGCACACTATTGGCATTATCTGAACCAGCTTCATGAGGTAGTCACCTGGAATGCTTCTCAATTAACAGGTGTGTCTTGTCAAAAATGGAATTTCTTGCCTTCTTAATGCATTTGACACCATCAACCAGTAAAGAGTAAATAATAAAAATACAGTAAATAGCCCATATTATGTCAAGAACCACTCAACTAAGTAAAGAGAAATAACAATCAGTCATTACTTTAAGGCACGAAGTGTCTTTTAGTTAATTAAAATAAAGAAAAAACATTGAATTGGAATGTGTATCCAAACTTTTGACTGGTACTATATTTCTCTCCAACCTATCCCTGTGACTCATGTGGCAAAACACACTGAATCACTTCTGCAGCCAGATTGAAACAAACAAAACCCAAAAACCACAGCATTGGCACTTTAAGGCTTTTTTCTATTATTTGATTTGTTATTGTGATAATGCTTGGTACAAGCTGTTTTTCACAGAGCGTGCCTTGTTGTGTTTTTTTTTTCCTGATGTTTTCTATCACAGTGATGTAAGCAATTCTGAGATGTTAGTTGTATCCATTAAAATATGACTTTTATAAATGACACTTAGGGGTTTAAAAGTTGATAAGATTTAGCCGATGGGGAAAGAGCCTGAGGCACAAAGCACTGCTTATGATCTGAATGATGATTTTTCTTTAAGTATAAAGATTTTTATCTTTTATCTTTGTGCACTTGCATGTGTATTTGTGTGTATATGGACATTTGATGTGTCTGTGCCCATGAGCATTCCGCGTGCATATATTTGCAAAACGTGTGTGTGTGTGTGTGTGTGTGCGTACGTGTGCGCGCACATGCTCTGCTGAATGTGTCTGAGATGTCTCAAAACATTAACACAGAGGTCTTCTGAAGGCTAAAGCTATTAACAATTCATAATACACAGATTTCTAAAACCACCACTGTGAGCCCATTAGGGAATATCATTTTTAATTTAGCACCTTACGGTATCTCCTGATTTTATCTTTTACACTGAGCTTCCATTGCATAGTCTCTCCAACATCACAGTTGGATCTGTGCACTTATTTTAGATATAGTTGTGATACACTTTAATATCTGACTTAACTGTAGCATCCTTCAATTTTAGTCTTACGAGATAGCTGACCCGCTGCTAGGAGGACAGGAGAATGGGTTGAAGTAGTTATGTCCACTCTAATCACTTTTGTCTGCTCCTTTATAGTATATGCAGGAGCAGTGAATAAAAATAAAAACTCAATATTCAATTTTTAAGGGTCTGCTTGATTGCTTTTGTAGTTGCATTGCTTGTAAATAGTATTGCATAAGGGCACACCACAGTTTCTAGGATAAACAAGCTAAACGCCATAGTCATCTAATGCTTTATTTGGATTCCACATCTTAACAACTGTTCAATGAGCTTATAGAGTATGACTTTTTAGTCTTTCTGGAAGCTGTGTCTTCTGAATTGTTCATTTCTAGCTGTAATAGAGACTGTCCGTGCTCTGACTAGCATAGCCAGGGATGAGATAGTTGATCCATTGTTGATTTCTGGATACTATCTTAATTGACTATTTTTCAACTGCTTGCTTGGTGCAATGAAATATGTATGAGATACAGAGATGTACCATGCCTCTTTATTGCACTATACCGGCACCAGTGAGTATGGGCTGTGTCTAGTCTTTTCATAATGAGAACTCTTTCACATTGACTTCTTAAAGGAAACTTCAGTACCCCTCCCTCATCCTCTTAACACCACCCCAACTTCCCCAACTCTCAATAACAATGTAATATGTTTTTACAAATCAATGCTATAAATAAAGGAATGCATATTTCCAAGTTTGCGATGACAGTTTCTTGTATTCAAAGTAACATGCATATCTCATTCTGAGAATTATTTCGATTATGAATTAGGTCTGGGGCATTACTGACAGCTCCTTTGCTATTAATGCTGTTCACAAGGTAGTGAAATCTCATTACAATGTTTGGGGACAAGATGGCTAAGGGAGCTACAGGCAGCTCAATAGTGGATAAATGTCAAGACATAAGCAGGGATAACTGATGAAAGAAAACAGTTGCATAGTCACAAATAAAAAACTAGAAAAGCACTCGGAGAGTGGAGACCTCTGCCAAGAATCCTTTAAAAAAAATCTGGGATCCAGAAGGTGATCCGGATCACCGCCAAAATTTAATGGATTGTTACTTGTGCCCAGTCACACCTCTGGAAAAAAATTCAGAGCAATCCGTTCATAACTTTTTCTGTAATGTTGCTAACGGACAAACAAACCAACGCTACCGAAAACATAACCTCCTTGGCGGAGGTAAAAATACTTTGTGAGTTTTCACACATTAAACCAAAAACAAACAAAAACATGGCTCATAGGGCTGCTACCATAATGCCATCCACTTTATTGCTTAGTAAGCAGGTGATCACTACCACATACTTATTAAAGTTCTTCATACTTGTTTTGAGGTGCTACACTTCAAAATCAACCAGACTGCACTAAATGTTTGTTGGTACATACTGCATGTTTTATAATAGTGAGGTAAGCAAAAATTGTATTTTCTTTCTCTTACTTAGCTCTGCATATTTGGATATCTTAGGCTACATCCACACGACAACAGCAACGAGATGTTATTTAAAAATATATCGCGTCCAAATGGGCAACGATCAGTAAAATATCAGGTCCATATGGCAACGCAACGCTTGCTGAAAACGATGCAATACACATGCCACACCTCTAGGGGCGCTGTAAGACGGTCCCTTCGGAGACACCAGAACAATAGAAGAAGTAAGGACGCATGCGCATAAACTATTATGCGCGAGACTTCATATTAGCCACAAAGTCAGGAAAATCTGTTCGTAAAATTACATTATAATGACCAAATACAATGAAAAGTATTTTTCCAGTCTCACCTGTGAAAGGTAATCCCATGTGATCTCGTTTGGACGGCAAACCTGTTGGTACAGTTAAACGCAGCTAATCTTTATTCTCCGCTTTGACCTATCCAATATGGCGGCGAGGATGACGTATGATTCTACGCGGAAGGCGGCGTCTTTAATGGTCCGGAATAAATTGAATACTACACGTTGATGGATTAATTTGTTGTTTCTCACCTGTGAAAGGTAATCCCATGTGATCTCGTTTGGACGGTAAACCTGTTGGTACAGTTAAAGGCAGCGCATGAATCTTTATTCTCCGCTTTGACCTATCCAATATGGCGGCGAGGATGACGTATGATTCTACGTGGAAGGCGGCGTCTTTAATGGTCCGGAATAAATTGAATGCTACACGTTGATGGATTAATTTGCTCCTCTACGCCCTTTTTGAGGAATGTATTGTCGGACTTAAACCAACATCTGAAGAGGTGAGATCGCTCCTTTTTTTCCCTATTTTTGCTGGTGGGATTGACTCTGCCCTAAGGGCAGAGTCTCTCTCTCTCTCTCTCTCTCTCACTTTGCACCATTACACAATAAATATTCACAGTGAAAATATTTTGTAAGCGCGTTTCATGAACCAAGTTATAGGATTTGTTGACAACTCGCATCGCATCGCAATGAGAAGATCATTGGCACTACTGGTGTTAAGAATCAGACCATTTCATAAATGAATATTTTGCTGTAGAGCTGCAGTGTTTGTACAATTGCATGTTTTTGCTTCACTATTACTGTCACTATTCTGCTTCTTGCATTACTACTGTGAACTAACACTGAACATAATAATAATAATAATAATAATAATATCCAAGCTCGTGTTTCACTCTCACTAGTGCTCTGTAAGGCTTTTTCCTGGTGATATCCTGGTGATATTCGTTACACTTCTACCCGGCGTGAAGCACTCACAGTCATGTGGTTGTGACGTCATCGTAAACAAATCCGTTCTACTCATCCAGACGACTTCACAACGGCAACGTTGCCAGATCTTTCCACTCTGGAACCCGTTCTCAAAAAGATTGCGTTTTGGGCACCCAAAACGTCGGTGCCGTGTGGACGCCAGGCCTAAACGATAAGCAATTGTATCGGAGTCACCTGAATCCGTTGCCGTGTGGACAGGGCCTTAGAGTTTTTGGGATGACTGGCACTGTGCATTGTTTTGGTATTGGCTTTTGACTGCAGATTTATGTGCTATTTGAGCTTAAACTCACTTTGCTCACTTAACTGTGAATATGACGCTTAGAGCAGGGGCGTCACTAGGAATTAAGCTTTACTGGGCCACTGCCCCCCCCCCCCCCCCCGACACACACACAGAATGCCCCCCCCCCCCCCCCCCCGCACAATGCACCTTAACGTTCCTGTCCCCAACCTATGCAAAGTGGATAATTCTCATGCTCTCGTGGATGAAGTTATGCGAGGAATAGGTCAACGAGACGGAAACCACATTCCAGTCCCCAAAAAATTTATTGTTGGCATTTGGGCTTTTAATGCATGCTGATGCTAAACGTGTCACCTCAACTCTCACGATTCACGAACTTAGCTGGTTAATTATGACTGACTAGCACATAGCCTACAACCTTAATCTTACCTCTCTCACCCTCCTCCTCACCTGTCACTGTTTCCCTGCCCCTGTCTCTGCTTCGTGAGAAGAATTGTCTGATATCCATCTGGAAAAGTAATTTAATATCGTTTAATTCGATGTAGTTTAATAGGTTTGTTAGAATATGGTTTGCTTAGTTTTGTTGCAAAAACTTTGCACTACCTTAACTCATCCAGAGCACGTTCTCTGACTCATCCAAAGAGTAGACTCATCTCTCCAGTAGGCTAAATGGACTCATGGCACACCGCACGCATGCTATGTTTACAGTGAGAATCTCCTAGACCAATCAGAAAATTAGTTAGAAAGAAGAGGCGATAGAAGTTTGAAACACACTCTGTCCTACAACTTACAGTAGATAAATGATCTGCCAAAGAAACTAGTTTGTTACGAAAATCTTTCAACATTTTCTTACTGGGGCACAGCTGATTTTTACTGGGGCACGTGCCCCAGTAAAAAAGGCCTAGTGACGCCCCTGCCTTAGAGATTATAGCGGAGCACCATACCTAAGAAAAAATGGTAAACCCATCGAGTTGATTTTTTGTGGTTTGTCCGTGTCCGTGTACCACCACTCATACACACCGCCTAATGGTCAGTGTTAGTAAGGCAGCTGGGCCATAGAAGGTTCACGCTGCACGCTGCATGCTGCACGCTACACGCTACACACGTGTAAAGAAAAGTGGACAAACGTAGCATGACTTGCTCTGGGCCATAGAACGGCGTTCACGTTGCACGCTGCACGCTGCACACTTCACGCGTGAAGCGAGAAATGAACATGCACACTTTTTTCTAGGCGTGAAGATGGAAATTCCAGTCAATGCATGCGGTCACCGCCGCGCCAGCCAATCAGAACGGGTCTAGGGAGATAACTCTATGCTTTCAGGGGAAAACTTCAGAAAAAATATAATTGAATGGTATAATTGAAAAATAGTTCTTCATCGGGATTGTCAAGCAGATTATAGAATGTTCGGTGAGATTCACCACGGGTTTCTCTCAGAAGGAAGTGTTCTCGGCTCCAAATTCTGTTCCTTTTTCTCTTCCTCTGTCTCAGTAAAAGCAGAATGAGGCAATCGTCGTCATCCGAAGAGTCCATATTGTTGGTTACTCGGTCAAAGTAGAACAGACGCAACACGTGAACATCCAAGCATGAAGTTTAATGGCCCAGGGTCCGGTTCTTCACGTGAACGTGTAGCGTGCAGCATGCAGCGTGCAGCGTGAACCTTCTATGGCCCAGCTGCCTAATTGCCAGTCATACACACCGCCGAGTGGTCAGTGTTATGGCCCTTTTCCACTACCCTTTTTCAGCTCACTTCAGCTCGCTTCAGCTCACTTCAGCCCGACACGGCTCGCGTTTCGACTACCAAAGAACAGCACGACTCGGCTCGCTTCAGCCCTGCTTAGCCCCTAAAACTCGCACGGTTTTGGAGTGGGGCTGAAGCGAGCCAAAGCGAGCCGAGTGAGGCTGGGGGCGTGAGCAGACACTCCCCTGTGCACTGATTGGTGAGGAGGAGTGTCCTCACATGCCCACAAACGCCCCGTGAGCACGCTGGGATCTGTAAACACCGTCAACCCGGAAGAAGAAGAATTACGAATTACGAGAATTTCTGAAGCCTTATGCGCCTCGCCTCATCTATACGCTCTTGCCAGTATCTGTTGGCGTTGTCAGTGACAACAAGCCACAGAACCAAGACCAGCAACACTAACGATTCCATGTCCTCCATGTTTATTGTTTACTATTCGGGTCGTGAGACTACCGCTTAAAAGCTCACTGATGTCACTGTTTGCGCTGCTTAACGACATCACGTGACGTCCACCCACTTTCGCTAACTCCACCCAATGTGTCCACCCACTTCCAACCAGCATGGTTCAGCGCGGTTGTAGTCGAAATGCAACTTCAATAGCCCCGCTCAGCTCGACTCAGCCCAACTCAGCACGGCACAGCTCAGCCCGACTCAGCCGCGTTTGTAGTGGAAAAGCGGCATTAGTAATTACCAGTCATACACACCGCCGAGTGGCCAGTGCTAGCCAGTAAAGAAATAAAACAAAAGAGACTGGCTATGATATAAGAAAATTCTATAACCCAGAAACAGATGGGAGCTCCGCTTTAAGCAGTGCCTAAATCTATATATTAAATTTATTGAATTGGTGTCCAAGGCTGACGTTGAAAGAGAGTTCTCTTCTTGGCTGTTTAGTGCAGTGAAAAGGGTCAGTGAAGAGATAGTCAAGTCAACTTTATTGTCAAATATGCTATACATGCTCAACATACAGCACAGATGAAATTTCAGTCCTCTCTGACCCACGGTGCAAACAGGCAATGCAATAAATAAAAATAGAATAATTGAAATAAAGAATATAAACAGTATAAACACTTTAGTTAAGAAATATATATATATATATATATATACACACACACACACATATATAAATTGGAGCAAAAGGACATAAACAGTCAAGGGCACTTGAGGGAGAGGGTAAACATGAAATAAGCAGTATAAACAAACTAATAGCTGCTAAGGTGAGGTAGTGCGGAATAGTGCAAATGAGCGAGGTAAAGTGAAATGTGCAGTCCCTGAGTTCAGTGTGCGAATGAATGTTGAGAGTGTGTGTGTGTGTGTGTGTGTGTGTGTGTGTGTTGGGGGGGACTGTGAGGGTGACATGTGACATGATGTCAGATACTGAAGGGGGTGTATGGGCAGAATCTGTGGCAGGGGGAGGGGGGGAGGAGGGGCAGAACAGAGAGGGAATTGAGCCTCCTGACTGCCTGGGGAAAGAAACTGTCCTTGAGCCTGCTGGTTTTGGCCTGGAGACTCCGCAGTCTCCTCCCTGACGGCAGCAGACTGAAGAGGCTGTGAGATGGGTGGGTGGGGTCACCTGTAATCCTGATGGCTTTGCGGGTGAGGCAGGAGTTATAGATATCCATAAGAGAAGGGAGAGAGACACCAATGATCCTTTCAGCTGCTCTCACGATGCGCTGCAGAGTCTTGCAGCAGGACACGGTGCAGGCACCGTACCACACAGTGATGCAGCTGGTCAGGATGTTCTCGATGGTGCCTCTGATACAGATGTGAGTAGAGCAGAACAGGTATTTTATATAAAAACTCAACTTGTGTTACACATTTAAAGAAGAAGAAGAAGAACTTTTATTTATCACACGTATACTTGTGAAATTCATTTCTGTATTTAACCCATCTGAAGCAGTGAACACACACATGCACACACACGTGAGCAATGAGCGCACACACACACACACACACGCACAGAGCAGTGGGCAGCCATGCTAATAGTGCCCGGGGAGCAGTTGGGGGATAGGTGCCTTGCTCAAGGGCACCTCAGCCTAAGGCCACCCTGTGTTAACCTAACTGCATGTCTTTGAACTGCGGGGGAAAACAGAGCACCCAGAGGAAACCCACACAGACAGGGGGAGAACATGCAAATTCCACACAGAAAGGCCCCTGTCAGTCGCTGGGCTCGAACCCAGAACCTTCTTGCTGAGGCGATAGTGCTAACTACTACACCACTGTTGTATCTCGCTATACTTTTTGCAGTTAAATTCTGCATGGGCCATTTAAAAAGTTATACAGTTGAAAATGGTAACTAGCCTAATTTCTTGGTCAAAATAGTAGGTCACTGTACAATAGGTAATATTACTGGTAGAACATTTGTGTACTGTTTTTTGATATAATAACCTCATTTCCAGAAAAGTTGGGACATTTTCCAAAATGCAATAAAAACAAAAATCTGATTTGTTAATTCACGTGAACATTTATTTAACTGACAAAAGTACAAAGAAAAGCTATTCAATAGTTTTACTGACCAGTTTAACTGTATTTTATAAATATAAATTAAGTTAGAATTTGATGCTTGCAACACACTCAAAATAGTTTGCACAGAGGCATTATTACCTTGGTATTGCCAGTAATGCTGTCGAGAGTGACAGTCCGAACCCAACTACAAACATGACTGCTTAGAACTACAACACCCACAAACCACAGCACCCTCTATCACCTGTTTAATAAATACACCTGTCACTTGTTTCCTGGTTCATCAGCCCTTGCTATATAAACACCTCTCCCACTCTCACTCAATGCAAAGCATCAGTCACTGTTCATTCCTGTCATACCGAGCCTTTATTCTACTGCCTGCTTTATTGTGTTCTCGACCCTCGCTCTCGTATCTTTCTCGTTATTCTCTAGCCCTGTCTGCATTGCCCCGTCTACTGATTGATTGACTCTTGCCTGTCCCACGACCTTGATTCTAGTCTCGCGGTTTGGCTTTGTTTCCAGTTTGCTTTCCCCACTCTCCCCTGCACACACATCTGTAAGTGCCTGCACCCTGACAGGATACTTCGCTGCGACGGATGCAGCAGAGGAGGTGAGGCAAACTGTTCTGACCGCTCAGGGGCGCCTCTTCGGGGAACATCAGCAGATGCTCACTGATCTCAACACCAAGATGGCTCAGCTAGCTGCCGTAATGTCACAGGCCCTCCCAACGTGCCCCAAAATCCCCCCAAGTTCTGCATTTTTGCTTCTATGCTTGGAGAAATACACTGGAGATGCACACAGCTGTAAGAGATTTTTGCTTCAGTGCTCCATGTATTTCTCTACGATCCAGTACATCTTTGATGAATGTCTGATCGCAAAGTTTCTTTCGTTCTTGACCAGCAAGGTGATCCAGTGGGCCAGCATGGCGTGGAGAAGTGGAGTGGAGCACACAACCTCATATGATCATTTCCTCGCACTACTCAAGCATGTTTGATCATGAACCTGAGGGAATTGAGGTCGTCGAGAGCCTACTGACCATCACACAGGGCTCTAGGAGAGTTGCCGACTATGCCCTAGATTTCCAAATTCTTGCAGCAGCCAGCAGATGGAATGAGCTGGCTCTAAAAACTGTTTTCCGCCAGGGGCTCTGCCCTGCTGTATTAAGTGAGCTGGTGTGCTGTGATGAACATCTCACCTTAGACACCCTGATTGATCTCGTGATTCGGCTGGACCATCTACTGTCCAGTTGCCCTTCACTCAAGGAGGAGGCCACACCCACTTCTACCACCAATGCTCCCATGCCCGTGGAGGTCTCACAAACTCATCTGAAATGCTCTGAACAAGGTAGGAGGAGGAGAGAGGACCCATGTTTCTACTGTGGGAGTGCCAACCATCAAATTATTCAGTATCCAGTCTGCTCACTGTGCACCAGCTCTGCAGAGACCAAGGCTGACCCGGTGAGTCCAGTGAAATAGTTTAGAGCTCAGTCTTTCAAGGCTCCTGTGTTGCTGAAATTGCCTTCCTCGACCCATGTGCTGTCTGCATTTGTTGACTCAGGGGTGGAGGGGAACTTCATTGACAGCTCAGTCATCCAGAAGTTCAGTTTGCCCATAAACCCTCTGCAGAGCCCACTCAGCATCAAGACAATCGACGGAGGTCCGATCAAGGATGACCTCGTCATCACCCAGACCGCTCCTGTGCACATTCAGGTGGAAGCCCTCCATTCAGAGCTAATTTCACTTCTAGTTACCACTACCATACATCATGACATCCTTGGCTGCAGCTTCACGACCCGCTCATCTCCTGGCAGAATAAGGAGATTCTCCAATGGTCTCTGTAACAATTCCCTGATGAGGGTGGAGTACAGAAGCACAGCAGGCAGGAACTGATGTTCATACACGCTCTTTTTCTTGATTTTCCACTTTTCAGCTTCACACACTCTCGCAGACATGCATACACACACACACGTGTTCTGGTCAGGAGAGCCCCCTTCTCTCTGCTCTCTCCCTCCTTTTCTATCCTCTGTCACTGCAACACAGACACAACATTAATTAGGCACAGGTGCATTGACTTTGCCACTCACCTTCCCTGGCCTCACCCTCCATTCAAAAACTGATGCTAGGCCATGCCCCCATTGCCACATACCCCTACTGCCTGACTCAGGCCGGGGAGCTGTCCGGCCTGCAGCGGACTCCCCCACCCCCGATGGGACAGGAAGTCCGCCACTACCATCTGCACCCCCGGCCTGTGGACCACCTCAAATTTAAATGGCTTGAAGGCTAAATACCAATAGGTGATCCGCTCATTGGCATCTTTCATGCGGTGGAACCACTGGAGGGGCATGTGGTCTGAACAGAGGGTGAAAGGGCACCCCAGCAGGTAGTATCGGAGGGTGAGGACTGCCCACATGATGGCCAAGCACTCTTTCTCGATGATGTTTACTTACTTTTGCACATCGAGAGCTTGCAGCTGGTGCACAGCATGGGGAGTTCCTCGCCCTCCACCTCCTGGGACAAAACGGCCCCCAGCCCTTTGTCCGATACGTCTGTCTGCAAAATAAAGGGGAGAGAGAAGTCAGGGGAGTGTAAGAGTGGCCCCCAACACAGTGCAGCCTTTACCCTGGTGAAAGCCTGTTGGCACTGCTCCGTCCACTGGACCGTATCTGGTGCTCCCTTTTTAGTGAGATCAGTCAGCGGGCTGGTGATGTCCAAATAATTAGGTATGAACCTACAAAAGTAGCCAGCCAGCCCCAAGAACTGTCTCACCCCCTTTTTGGTCTTGGGCCTCGGGCAGGCCGCAGTCGCTGCTGTCTTGTCAATTTGGGGACGCACCTGCCCATGACCCAAGTGGAAACTCAGATACCATACTTCCACCCACCCAATTGCACACTTTTTCGGGTTGGCTGCGATACCCGCCTGCCTCAGCAACTCTAGGACGGCCCTAAGGTGTTCTATGTACCGCTGGCAGTCAGTGCTGTATATAATTATATCATCTAAATAGGCTGCTGCATAGGTGGCTTGGGGGAGGAGGATCTTGTCCATGAGCCGCTGGAATGTAGCAGGAGCCCCAAACAACCCAAAAGGAAGCGTGACAAACTGCTGTAATCCAAACGTGTGGAAAAAGTCATTTTCTCTCAGGATAGAGGAGTCAAGGGGATCTGCCAATATCCCTTCATCAAATCCAGTGTCGAATAAAAGCGAGCTGCGCCTAACCGATCAAGCAACCCATCAATGTGAGGCATTGGGTATGTATCGAATTTAGACATTGTGTTGACTTTTCTATAGTCCACACAGAACTGGGCCGACCCATCGGCCTTGGGTACCAGGATGACTGGGCTGCTCCAGTCACCGTGTGACTCCTCAATTATGCCCATATCGAGCATGGCCTTGAGTTCGTCCCGAACAACCTTTTTTTTGTGTTTGGGTAAGTGGTACGGGCGGCTACGCACCACCACCCCTGGGGGCGTTTCAATGTGGTGTTCTATGAGGTGGGTGCAGCCAGAAAGGGGAGAGAACATGTCAGAAAATTCCTCCTGCAACTTGGCTACCTCTGCGAGTTGGGCTGGTGAGAGGTGGTCTCCACAAGGGACCGGAGAGATTCAGGTTGTGGTTTTGGTTATTTTTACCTCTGGCCCCAGCTCCGCCTTCTCCAGAACTACTAACACCACAGGGACCCCCTCATTCCAACACTTTAATAGGTTGAGGTTGTATATTTGTAGAGCCCCGCCCCATCCGTTCGCCTCACCTCATAGTCAACATCCCCAATTTGCCATGTGACCTCGAAGGGCCCTTGCCACTTGGCGACTAATTTGGAACTCAACATGGGCAATAATACGAGTACTTTGTCTCCCGGAGTGAACTCTTTAAGGTGCGTGCCCCTGTCATACAGCCAGGCTTGACATTCTTGTGCCTGCCGCAAATTCTCCTGGGTTAAGTGAGTGAGTGTGTGGAGTTTTGTGCGCAGATCAAGAATGTATTGAATTTCGTTCTTGCTAGGCGAAGGTCCCTCCTCCCAGTTTTCCCATAGCACATCCAAGATGCCACGTGGCTTTTGCCCATATAATAATTCAAACAGGGAAAATCCCGTGAAGGCTTGCAGGACCTCTTGTACTGCAAATAACAGGGGCTTGAGCCATTTATCCCAGTTATGTGCATTCTCACTTACGAATTTCAGAAATAGATTTTTAAGTGTTTGATTGAACCTCTCTACCAAACCATCCATTTGTGGGTGATAAACACTGGTGTGGATGGATTTAATCCCCAAGAACTCATACAGCTCACACAGTGTGCGTGACATACAGTGGTGCTTGAAAGTTTGTGAACCCTTTAGAATTTTCTATATTTCTGCATAAATATGACCTAAAACATCATCAGATTTTCACACAAGTCCTAAAAGTAGATATAGAGAACTCAGTTAAACAAATGAGACAAAAATATTATACTTGATCATTTATTTATTGAGGAAAATGATCCAATATTACATATCTGTGAGTGGCAAAAGTATGTGAACCTCTCGGATTAGCAGTTAATTTGAAGGTGAAATTAGAGTCAGATGTTTTCAATCAATGGGATGACAATCAGGTGTGAGTGGGCACCCTGTTTTATTTAAAGAGCAGGGATCTATCAAAGTCTGATCTTCACAACACATGTTTGTGGAAGTGTATCATGGCATGAACAAAGGAGATTTGTGAGGACCTCAGAAAAAGCATTGTTGATGCTCATCAGGCTGGAAAAGGTTACAAAACCATCTGTAAAGAGTTTGGACTCCACGAATCCACAGTCAGGCAGATTGTGTACAAATGGAGGAAATTCAAGACCATTGTTACCCTCCCCAGGAGTGGTCAACCAACAAAGATCAATCCAAGAGCAAGGCGTGTAATAGTCGGCGAGGTCACAAAGGACCCCAGGGTAACTTCTAAGCAACTGAAGGCCTCTCTCACATTGGCTAATGTTAATGTTCATGAGTCTACCATCAAGAGAACACTGAACAACAATGGTGTGCATGGCAGGGTTGCAAGGAGAAAGCCAATGCTCTCCAAAAAGAACATTGCTGCTCACCTGCAGTTTGCTAAAGATCACATGGACAAGCCAGAAGGCTATTGGAAAAATGTTTTGTGGATGGATGAGACCAAAATAGAACTTTTTGGTTTAAATGGGAAGTGTTATGTTTGGAGAAAGGAAAACACTGCATTCCAGCATAAGAACCTTATCCCATCTTTGAAACATGGTGGTGGTAGTATCATGGTTTGGGCCTGTTTTGCTGCATCTGGGCCAGGACAGCTTGCCATCATTGATGGAACAATGAATTCTGAATTATACCAGCGAATTCTAAAGGAAAATGTCAAGACATCTGTCCATGAACTGAATCTCAAGAGAAGGTGGGTCATGCAGCAAGACAACGACCCTAAGCACACAAGTCGTTCTACCAAAGAATGGTTAAAGAAGAATAAAGTTAATGTTTTGGAATGGCCAAGTCAAAGTCCTGACCTTAATCCAATCGAAATGTTGTGGAAGGACCTGAAGTGAGCAGTTCATGTGAGGAAACCCACCAACATCCCAGAGTTGAAGCTGTTCTGTACAGAGAAATGGGCTAAAATTCCTCTAAGCTGGTGTGCAGGACTGATCAACAATTACCAGAAATGTTTAGTTGCAGTTATTGCTGCACAAGGGGGTCACACCAGATACTGAAAGCAAAGGTTCACATACTTTTGCCACTCACAGATATGTAATATTGGATAATTTTCCTCAATAAACAAATGACCAATTATAATATTTTTGTCTCATTTGTTTCACTGGGTTTTATTTATCTACTTTTAGGACTTGTGTGAAAATCTGATGATGTTTTAGGTCATATTTATGCAGAAATATAGAAAATTCTAAAGGGTCACAAACTTTCAAGCACCACTGTAAATGAAGTGCCTTGGTCTGTCAGGATTTCTTTTGGAATCCCGACCCGGGAGATAATACGGAAGAGCACTTCTGCAATACCGCGTGCTGAGATATTGCAGAGAGGCACCGCTTCCAGATAGCGCATTGCATAGTCTACCAGAAGTAAAATAAAGCAATATCCTCGTGCTGACCAATCTAACGGCCTGACGAGATCCATACCAATTCTTTTGAAGGGGATCTCGATTAGAGGGAGAGGGCGCAAAGGCGATTTTGGAGTGGCCACAGAATTTACTAATTGGCATTCGTGGCACACTGCACACCACCGACAAATGTCCCCGCAAATACCTGGCCAATCAAACCGGGCCATTATTCGGACTAGTGTTTTATCCTGCCCTAAGTGTCTGACCATGGGATTAGAGTGAGCCGTATGGAATACGAGCTCCCTACGGCTCTTCGGGATTAATAACTGAGTTATTTGTTCACCGGTTTGAGTGTCCTGCATCACTCGATACAGTCTATCTTTAATAATTGCAAAGTACACGAAGATGGGTGCTGCATCTGGCTGGAGAGTTTGACCATTGATTACTCTCACTTAGTCAAATGCATGCCACAGAGTCTCATCACGTGACTGCTCCAAAGGGAAATCCTCGAGGGAATCCCCAAAAGCAGGAGGAGGGGAGGGCTGCTCCTCATTCCTCATATCATCCTGACGCAGTGATGACATGGACAGCTCTGTGACAGCTTCTCCAGTCAGTGCCACACCATGATTTCCCCCATGACATTTTATGGCAGGACCCACTCCCTACTATGTATTCAAATAAAGTTTGAAACCCTGGCCAATCTGTTCCCAAAATCAGTGAATGGGTGAGATGAGGATTAACTGCTGCCTTAACTCTATGCTTTTGTCCCTGAAATAGAATATGGACAGACACTAGAGGATAATTGTGAACATCCCCATGCACACACAACACCTTCACCTGTGCTCTCCCCAGTACCTCACCTTGCACCAGGCTTTGGTGGATTGAGGTCTGATTACAACCGGAATCCACCAACACATGATATGTATCCCCTTGAATGCTTACCGGTATGCGATACATTCCAGCCCAATCGGGAGCGGTCTCTGGTGCATCGGGGATGTGGATCACAGCTCCCACCTCCATGGTGGAGCCCTGGCTCAGGAGATGCTCTGGCTCCCTGCTGGGTTTTGGCACCACTGTAACAATTCCCTGATGAGGGTGGAGTACAGAAGCACTGCAGGCGGGAATTGATGTTCGCACACGCTCTTTATTTTCTGCTTTTCAGCGTCACACACTCACACTCTCCCAGACATGCGCGCATACACATACGTGTTCTGGTTGGGAGACCTCCCATCTCTCTGCTCACTCCTTCCTTTTCTATCCTCTGTCACTGCGACACAGACGCAACATTAATTAGGCACAGGTGCATTGACTTTGCCACTCACCTTCCCTGGCCTCGCCCTCCATTCACAAACTGATGCTAGGCCATGCCCCTGCTGCCACAGTCTCCGACCTGTTTTCAGAACTGTCTTCAGCGTCCTCAGCTAAGCCTCTCCTCCACCTCTGTAGAGAGTCCCCAGTCTGACTCCCTAGAGGGGGTCCCAGAGTGTTACTTGGACCTAAGGGAGGTCTTCAGTAAGGGTAAGGCATGCGGCCTTACCCTTACTGCCCCTACGACTGTGCCATTGACTTCCTACTGGGCACTTCTCCACACAGTCGCATCTACCCTCTGTCCCAGATGGAACAAGCGGCAATGGAGAAGTACATATAAGAGGCCCTCAAGCAGGGGTACATATGCCCGTCTACATCACCTGCATTGGTGGGATTGTTCTTCGTGGGGAAGAGAGGGGTCGGCCTCTACCCATGTATAGACTTTTGAGGACTCAATCAGATCTCAGTGAAATATCATATCTATATCCTCTTTCTTTGGTGCCCTTGGCTTTAGAACAGCTCCTTAGCGCCAAGGTGTTTTCTAAGCTAGATCTATGCAGTGCCTACAACCTGGTCCATATCCGAGAAGGAAATGAATGGAAGACAACCTTTAGCACCAATGCCAGCCATTTTGAGTACCGGGTGATGCCATATGGCTTCTCTTCGATGCCAAGCGTCTTCCAGTATCTCATCAATTATGTACTTCCGGACATGTTAGGGAGATATGTGGTGGCATACATCAATGATATCCTGATCTACTCTCCAGATGAAGAGAGCCATCTCTACCACGTCTGATCAGTGCTCAACTGCCTGTTAGAAAACCACCTTTATGTTAAAGCCGAGAAGTGCGAGTTCCACATGCATCAGATCTCCTTTCTGGGGTACATCATCAGTGCAGAGGGGGTCAGTATGGACCCCTCAAAGGTCTCTGTGGTGACTTCCTGGCTGGTGCCCACTTCAGTCAAGGAGCTCCAACACTTCCTAAGTTTTGCAATTTCTGTCACTGTTTCATTAGAAATTTCAGTACTCACACGGTGCCCTTGACCTCCCTGTTAAAGAAGGAACCAAAGCACCTCCACTTCACCAAGCTCAAAACTACCTTCACCACAGCCCCAATCCTCCAACATCCTGACCCTACCCGACCTTTCATGGTCGAGGTGGACACCTTCAAGACAGGTGTAGGAAGGGTCCTCTCACAGCACTTCAGCAAGAAGCCCAAACTCCACCCAGTTGCATTCTTCTCGAAGAAACTCACCTCAGCGGAGAGGAACTATGACATCAGGGACAGAGAACTGCTTGCTGTGGAGGAATGAAGACACTGGCTGGAGGGAGCCACTTATCCCTTCATCATACTTACAGATCAAAAGAACTTGGAATATCTCAAGAAGGCCAAGAGACTTAACCCACACCAAGCCTGATGGGCTGTTTTTCACACACTTCAACTTCAAAATATCCTATCGTCCAGGCACCAAGAACACTAAGGCGGATGCCCTGTCACATGTCTTCAGCCCATCTCCTCATGACCCTGAACCTCACCCCATGCTCACGCTCGAATGCTTCATCCAAGCGATTTCATGGGACCTGGACAAGGAGATAAGGGAGTCGCAACCACAGACTCCTCCAGTTAACTGCCCACCTGGCCCCCTGTATGTCCCCAACCATCTCTGAGGTAAACTCATCACTTGGGCACATGCATCTCCTGCCACCGGTCACCCAAGCAGTCATCGTACTCACCAACTGCTACAGAACAAGTACTGGTGGGAGAATATGTTGACTGAGATCATCCATTTTGTCTCCTCATGCACAGAGTGCACACAAGCCGAGGTACCTCGAACACCTCCCGCTGGTAAACTATGCCCTCTCCCTGTACCACAGAGACCCTGGTCTCACCTGGCCATCAACTTTATCACTGACCTACCACCATCCCAGGGCAACACTACCATCCTGGTCATCATTGACAGGTTCTCCAAGGCACTGAGACTCGTCCTGTTACCTGGCATCCCCACAGCTTTCCAGACCGGCAAACTGTTATTCCAGTATGTATTCAGATACTTTGGCATCCCAGAGGACATAGTCAGTGACCGTGGCCCTCAAGTCAACTCACGTCTATGGGCCTGTTTCATGGAGTGGTTAGGTGTCTCTGTGAGCTTCACATCTAGATATCAACCCCAGTCCAAGGGCCAGGTAGAGAGGGCTAATCAGAAGATAGGATCTTTCCTCAGAATCTTCTGCTTGTGGAACCAGGGAGACTGGGCCTGCTTTCATCCTGTGGGCCGAGTATGCACAGAACTCTCTGAAGCACTCTGCTACACAACTAACACCATTTCAGTGCATGGTCGGCTACCAAACCCCCCCCTGTTCCCATGGGATGACTCACCAGCATGAGTACAGGCAGTAGAGGAATGTTTCTTGTGTAGCCAGTCAGTTTGGGAGGAGGTTCATCAATGCATTGAGTCTGTCAATGCCAAGTATAAGGAATGCACTGACAAACACAGGAGCGGCAACCGTGACTTTTCTCCTGGTGACCAGGTATGGGTATCAACTAAGGACCTCAAGGAACCCAATACTTGTAGGAAGCTACAGGCACACTACATCGGCCCTAACAAGGTGCTCCGACGCATCAACGAAGTCTCCTACAGACTTGAGCTCCCATTGCACAGTCGCTTGTCACCCACATATCATGTCTCCTGCCTAAAACTTGCCGTCCAAGGTCCTCTGTCCACAAACATGCTCACCCCAGACCACCCATGACCTTGTCCAGAAGGGGATCCCATCTACTAGGTAAACAGAATCCTAGACTCTAGGCGCAGAAGAGGTCAGCTTGAGTACCTGGTAGATTGGGAGGGCTATGGACCTGAAGAGCGAAGCTGGGTAGGAGCAAGGGACATTCTGGCACCTCTCCTGACTCAGGAGTTCCACAGTCAACACCCCGACAAGCCTGCACCCAGAGGGAGAGGGCGTCCTAGGAAGAATGTAGCTCCAGGAGGGAACTCCTCAGGGGAGGTTTCTGTCAGTAATGCTGTCGAGAGTGCCAGTCCAAACCCAATTACAAACATGGTCACTCAGAACTATAACACCTATGAACTACAGTGCCCTCTACCACCTGTTTATTAAATACACCTGTCACTCATTTCCTGGTTCATCAGCCCCTGCTATATAAACACCTCTCCCACTCTCACTTGATGTGAAGTATCGTTCACTGTTCATTCCTGTCATACCAAGCCTTTATCCTACTGCCTGCTTTATTGTGTTCTCGACCCTCGCTCTTGTATCTTTCTCATTATTCTCTAACCCTGTCCGCATTGCCCTGTCTACCAATCGATCGACCCTCGCCTGTCCCATGACCTTGATTCTAGTCTCGCGTTTTGGCTTTGTTTCCAGTTTGTTTTCCCTGCTCTTCCCTGCACACACATCCGTAAGTGCCTGCATCCTGACAGGTATTACATCACCATTCCTTTACTTTTGCAATTGGAATTTTTGTCCATTTTTGCTTGATACTTCAAGACTTAAGCTGCTCAACAGTCCGTGGTAATCCTTGTCTGATTCTCCTCTCCATATATTCTCAATAGGAGACAGATCTGGACTGGCAGTGAGCCAGTCAAGCACACGCACTCTGATTTTATGAAGCCACACTGTTGTAGCCCGTGCAGAATGAGGCCTGGCATTGTCCTGCTCAAATAAGCATGGATTTCCTAGGAAGAGCTGTTGCCTTGATATGTCTCTCTAAAATTCCCATATATGCCCCAATATATCAATGGTGTCTTCACACACATACAACTCACCCATGACATGGGCACTGATGCACTCCCATACCATCACAGATGGTGGCTTTTGCACTGTTCTATGATAACAAACTGGATGGTTGTGCTCACCTTTGGCACTGAAAACTCAGTGTCCGGTTTTCCCAAAAACAAGCTGAAATTTGGACTCATCTGACCACAGCACACATTTCCATCATATTTCAGTCCATGTGAGATGAGTTTAGGCTCAGAGAAATTGGTGGCCTTTCTACATAGAATTGATGAATGGCTTTCTCTTTGCATAATAAAATTTCAGGTTGCATTTCTGGATGCAGCAGTGCACTGCATTAAGTGTCAATGGTTTCCCGAAGTACTCGCAAGCCCATGTGGCTATATTTGTCACATTAGCCTGACGGTTTCTCAAGTAGTGCCACCTGAGGGCTCAGTAGTCATGCACATTCAACAGTGGTTTTGCAAACAAAAAATGTTCTTTTTGAATTAATTAACAATTCTCTCACAAATATTGGCACAAAGCAGTGAGCCACAACCCATCCTCGCTTGCAAAGACTGAGCCTTTGGTGCATGCTCCTTTTATATCTGATCATATTACCAATTAAACTTTTCAGTCTTATTTTGCCTGTGTCCCAACTATTTTGGGTGTGTTGCAGGCATCAAATTCTAACTTTGTTTATATTTACAAAATAAAATTAAGTTGGTCAGTAAAATAAAATTTTGTCAGTTAAATAAAGGTTCATGTGAATTAACAAATCACAGATTTTTTTTATTCATTGAATTTTGGAAAATATCCCAACTTTTCCGGAAATGGGGTTAGTAATATTTAGACCAATGTTTAGAACATGCATGTGATTTTTCTTTCAACAAAACTGTCAGGTTTTTAAATATGTATCTTTTAGTTGTAAAGTTGTTTTAATATCAACTTTTATGAATACCAACTCCTCCAATGTTTCCCCTTACCCATCTCCAAAAGAGGAAATTTTCTCACATTTATTTACTATATGGTCAAAAGTTTTGTTGACACCCAACCATCACATCCATACTGTATACAGGCCTTCCCCAAACTGTTGCCACAAACTTGGAAGCACACAATTACAATTACAAATCAGAAAAAGCTGGGATGGTATCTTGAAATGAAAATGGAAAACAATGATTTGTTAATAATCTTTGGCCTGTATTGCACTCAGAGCAAGACAACAGCACATTATTTGAAGAAAAAAAACCATGAAGTTTATCTTTTTTTTTTAAAAGTAAAAACTTATTACAATGTTTATTCTTGCAATGTGTCACGAGCTGAGCCGTGACGCTGACATAGCGCGCAGGCAGCCATTTGCCGGCATTTTTAAATCACTGCTGTTCTGTCCTGTCGCTATTCTCGTTGCCACCACCGTATGTACTGTTTTTAAGATCTCTTTCATATTGTCATTAATCACCATTTGCCATAGATTAATTACGCAGGGCCAAACTTAGTTTTTAGAGTGCAGGGAAAGCCCTACCGGCACTTCTAGCTGGCTATTGTTTGTGCATCTGACTCGTTCAAAATGTTCGCTTAAAACATATTGTCATTTTCATTCTTCATCTGTATAATCTTTGTCTAGTATCAAAAAGTAAATTAATTCACACTGGCTGTTAAAAACTTCATTTATTGGTTAAAACTTTTGTTATTACAACTCCGTTAGCAATTTACTCACCGGCATTCAAAACGTTCTTCTGTGTCTCGTTTGGGGAAACAGATGGACTGTTCCACTGGGGGGGGAAATAGAGGGGTTTCCCGGGTTCTTCGTGGGGCAGCCATACCTGTCAAGTCATAAGGATTAGCCGTAAGTCTTACAGATTTGTTTGCTAAAAATAACCTTACAGGTGTATAACAATTTTCTTACAGATTTTTCCATTTTTCACCTAAAAAAAAATTTGCGATCGATTATTAGACTCACTCTTTATTTTGCACAAGAAAGCAGAGCGGTAGCGGCTTCCCTGTGAAATCCCCCCTAAATCGCTCTGCTGCAGCCGATAATGGCACTAGTCAATTTTCGTGACGTCATGTTTATCACTCTCCAGCGGAGCAAAGCTAATAGATTTTCGCATGCTTGTTTATTCCAGTGAAAGGAGATTAAACTATTGGCCACGTTTCCGGTTCCTGATTCGTTCATTTAGTATGACGAAATTCATCAAGCAACAGCTGATAATTCTGCAAGCATTCACTTATTTCATTACAACTCACAGCTTCTAACTATGGCACCGGCAAAGAAGAAAGCAAAGTACAGTGGACGGTTTTTACCGGAGTGGAAAGACCAGTTTAATGAAGTTATTGTGCCTGCTAAGAATGAACAGTATGCACGTTGTTCAGTGTGCCTTCGCGATATCAAAGTGGCGGCATCAGGTGTGTACGATATAAAAGAACACTTTAAGTCAAATCTTCATAAAAAGAAATTGGAGGAATCACAAACGCAGGGTCGATTAACCTCTTTCACGAAACCACAAGCATCTTCAACCGTCTTAAGGAAGGAGGTTATGCTGTCCAACTTTATTGCGCAACACAACATGCCTCTATTGGTTGCAGATCACATGTGCAAGCTGTTGCCAAAACTCTGCCCCGACAGTGACATTGCAAAAAAAAATATCGTGTAGAAGAACAAAAGCAACTCAAATAATAAAAAAAGTGTCTGGCACAGGAAGCCACAGAAAAGGTGATTGACTATTGCAGAAAAAATCGCTTCTCCCTGCTCATCGATGAATCCAATGACCGGAAGACTGAGAAAAGGTTGGTGGTTCTGGTGAGAACATTGACCATCGTCAAAGGCACCAAAACTCGCATCCTAGACATGCCAGTGTGCAACAATGGAACTGCAGAAGGAATATTCAACACTCTGGATGATATATTTCGGTATGTATTACAAGGGTATCTTTCCATATACAGTACTTTTTTCTTTATTAATTGAATCGATAAAGGCAGGTTCCAATTAAATGACACATAGTAATGAATCATAATTAGAATCTATTTACTTTACAATGTTAGCAATCTGAAATTTACATTAAATCATGCCAAGAAGTATTACAATAACTAGATCTAAAGGTACGATTCATGAAGTACAATTTTTAGAACGTTTCCTTTTACATGTTTGGATAATAAACTGCAAGTTTTATATTATTTGGGAAAAAATGTTATATGTCACAGGAAACTGGAGATCCCATGGTCAAACTGCATTGGTTTTGCATCCGACAACTGCAGTGTGATGATTGGCAAGCACAACTCCGTTTTGGCAAGAATTCAGGAAAAGCAGCCAAAGTGCTTCAACATTGGCTGTGTTTGCCACCTTGCCAGTCTGTGTGTTGGGGCAAGTGTGAAAGAACTGTCTACCAAAATTGATGAACTGTTAATAGACATCTATTATCACTTTGAGCACAGCACAAAAAGAAAGGAGAAGTACAAGCATGGATTAAAGTTTTCCGTCGTGTGACGGATTTCCGTCAACTGAACTCTCCCAAGGCCAAATATGAGGTCGGTGCTGATCCGAGGAGAATTAAAATGATGGGTGGTTGGGTAGAGATTGGGTTATAACACTGATGTGTTGGAACACCATCAACTATCAGCAGGGTTTATTTAACTTCTTTGTTTTTGAGCCATGCTTTGTGTCGTTCATTTCCTATGTTTGATCATGTTTAAACGTTCGCTGTCTACGGTGCGGCATTAAAAAAACATGCGCTGTCAAAATTGGCAAAATACATTCCCATGTGCTTGGCATGCTTGTGTCTGACCATTTCTGTTTTGTATTAAATTAAATCTTGCCAAAATGACTTAGTTCAAACTTGGACATATAGAAATAGAGCATGTTTAAAAAAAAAACGAAAAAATAAACCCCGGAAAGCCCGCTCCTCTGCTTCAGCCAGACTTGAAGACCCGACGGTGCAATGCTTGCAGACTGTCAGAAGTAATTAGACCTAAATTTATAGCTAACAAATCAGCAGACGCCCCAACAATTATTATTTTCGTTAGGCCAATGTGTAAGGTATGTTAGAACCGTGCCTTATAGCCTACGTTATATCACAATCTAAAGGACGTTTGAGGAGTTGGAGGCTGCGAGCGCAATGATGTTCCGACATGCGCTAAACTTTATTCCCTGAAAATCATACACCAGCGTTCAATGCCCCAAACGGTCAAAATGTCTAGAAGACTACGGTTAAATAATAATCATAGCCTACTAAGTTAAATTACGTCAAAACATCTGTTTCTGGCCTATGAAATGATGGAGGAAAATGAGAACGAACGCAAAGTAGATAGCAGCCAACTTCACGTGATCTTTTAGGTAACTTAACACTCGTGTTGGCCACAATATTTCTCTTAATAAAATCTTGAATTGTTTTTGAAGTCATATTCAACACAAAGTAAGGTCAAACCCCAATTTTAATTTAAGCGAAGATCCAAACTTTTTTTCTATATTGACGTCAAGCATAGAGGAGCATGTCATTCTGCTTTCGGTTTCGGCAGCATGGATGCGCTTTACATGAAAGAAGGCACTAATGTGTCTGCCATCGATAAAGGTATAAAAAAACAAGTGGAGGTGGGCTTGGCTGTACGAAATAGGTGAAAACGGAAAGCCATTTAGTTCATGGTGCAAAAAACTAAACATTCCAGGCACTTGCATTTGTGTGGTTTGCCACAAAAAATAATATACAGAAGCAATGGAAAGAAAGTGCAATAAATTGAATATATTAATCCATTAATTAATTGATAATAAAGTTATCAGTTCTAAGTTAACCATTCTCAGAATTTCATCGAAATCCACCCATAACACCCCTCCCCCGTAAATTTTCAGTCAAATAATTTTTTTTTGCTTTAATCCATGAGTACAAGGAATTTCAAGATTTCACAGACGTGGAGAAACGTGACATCTTGAAACACTGTCCAACACATTGGCTATCTCTGGAGAAGGTGGTGAAAAGGATCCTGAACCAATACCCTGCCTTGCTCAGCTATTTTCAAAGCCATGACGACGTGGAGAAACCTGGCCGGGTGAAGAAAATAGCCACCCAACTAAACTCTCCACTCACAAAATTGACCTTTCAATTTTTGGAATTTGTACTGCCTTTCATTAATGAATTCAATGTACTGTTCCAGGCTGGAGAGACAAAAATCGGATATCTGGCAGATGAAATGGACCTTTTGTTGCGCAAACTGCTGGTGAAGTTTGTAAAAATGTGTAATGTAAAGGGCTTTGAACTCACCAAACTTGAATACCACAACTGTCAGCTGCAACATAACGATGATGTTATTGCAATAGGCAAGGCAGCAAGACTTCAATTAGCTGAGCATGAAGAACAAGGTGGGCTCGAGAAAGCAGAGACAGAGAGATTTTTCACCGACATCAGATCATTTTATGAGGCAGTGGTACGAAAAATGATCACAAAATTTCCCTGGGAAGATGAAGTCATAAGGGATTTAGTAGTCCTTGATCCCAGCAAGAGGGGAGAGCTGGAGTACAGCCATATCATTCATCTTGCACGGAAATTTGCATCTGAAGTTGATGGTGAGTGCCCCAAAGACGAATTCGAAGAGTTTCAGCTGCTCGAGGATGGGCAAATTTCATTGCTCAACAAAGAGGGAGAGGAGGAGAGGCACAGTTTGGACTCAATTTGGAGGGAGAGTATCCAGTTAAAAACACCAATGGGAGAAGTTCGATTCCCTCTGCTACAGAAAGTGATGGCAGCATTGCTGTGCCTCCCACACAGCAATGCAGACTGTGAGAGAGTGTTCAGCCATGTGAGGAAAATCCACACACAATTCCGGCAGTCACTGGCTCCAGACACCCTCACTGCTCTTTTACAGTGCAAAATCAACACTGACGAATGCTGTGATATGGTGCCAAATCAGAAACATTTGGAATTGGCAAAAAAAAGCTGCAACTGAGTACAATGACCAACATTAATTAGCTCCAAGAGTCATTAGACAGTGTTTATGTTTGGCTCTTGAATGTATATAATTTGTAGCATTGAACATTATGTGAATAAACCTTTGTGAAATTCGTTGTTAGTTATAAGGATTTTGTGTGGTTTATAAGGATTTTAACGGTTGCTTATACAGATTGAGATCCCTAGAGGTTGACAGGTATGGGCAGCCCATTGTGATGGGGGTGTTTTAGGGGTAATGACTTAAAAGCCATTTTAAGGGTTCAGTAAGGTATTTTTGTGCATGTCAGTTATTGTGTGTATTTGTGTGTTATGTGTTTTCTTATTTGATTTTATTATTTGGTAATAATTATGTTGTTGTTTAGTTAATTGATTATTTTTGACAGTGGGGCTATCCAGTGGGTGGGGCTACAGTTAGTAATGCTCTATATTAGGCCCAAGAGCCTCAGTAGGTCAGGGTTGGTGGTGAAGTGAACGTGTCTTGTTATTGAAGTTGCTCTTGATAGTGGGTCAGGGTCTGAGGACTTAGCCTGGCTATTTATGCTTGTTTATTTTTGTTTTGTACAGTTTTTGTTTTTGTATATTTTTCATGCATGTTTGTCATTGTAAATATTTGCACATTTGTAAGAAAAGAGAAAAAGAAAGAAAAATAACCGAAGCCTTTTCGTTGAAAACTATTTGGTCTCCTCCGTCTTCTCCACTGCTGTGGCTATCCTGCCACACAATGTGTTTAAAAAAGTAAAACATTTCCTATTTATAATGCTACCATTCCTTCTCACAACACTTCACAGATATTTAGATACTTAAGACACCAAGTAATGAAGTGTTTAAGGTGTTTTGTCCCATTCTTCCTGCAAACAGGTCTTAAAAGTATGGGGTCATCACTTTCAGAATCAGAAACACTTTTACTGCCAGGTACTGTATGTGGACACACACGAGGAATTTGATTCCGGTTTCATTTAGCTGTCATAGTACAAAAGCAGATAAAAAGCATATACACAAAACAAACAAACAAAAAGTTGCAATAGGTGTATAGTGCAAACTAATCCAGGTAAGTCAAGTATGAAATAGATAAATAAATATAAAGTATACAGTGTGCACAGAATGACGGTATGAGTGTGCAGATATTTTGCAAGTGATATTACTGATATATGAATCTGGATTTGGGGCGGCACAGTGGTGTAGTGGTTAGCGCTGTCGCCTCACAGCAAGAAGGTCCGGGTTCGAGCCCCGTGGCCAGCGAGGGCCTTTCTGTGCGGAGTTTGCATGTTCTCCCCGTGTCCGCGTGGGTTTCCTCCGGGTGCTCCGGTTTCCCCCACAGTCCAAAGACATGCAGGTTAGGTTAACTGGTGACTCTAAATTGACCGTAGGTGTGAATGTGAGTGTGAATGGTTGTCTGTGTCTATGTGTCGGCCCTGTGATGACCTGGCGACTTGTCCAGGGTGTACCCCGCCTTTCGCCCGTAGTCAGCTGGGATAGGCTCCAGCTTGCCTGCTACCCTGTAGAACAGGATAAAGCGGCTACAGATAATGAGATGAGATGATCTATATCGCCTCCCTCAGGGGAGAAGTTTAAACAGTTTGTGACCAGGGTGTGATGGGTCCACAGAGATGTTACCTGCCTGTTTCCTGACTCTGGGCAGGTACAGGTCTTGGATGGAGGGCAGGTTGACACCAATAATTTTCTCTGCAGACCTTATTGTCCATTGCAGTCTGTTCTTCTCCTGTTTGGTGACCAATCCAAACCAAACAGTGATGGAAGAGCAAAGAACAGACTGAATGATGGCAGAGTAGAATTGTGTCAGCAGCTCCTTAGGCAGGTTGAGCTTCCTGAGCTGGCGCAGAAAGTACAACCTCTGCTGAGCCTTTTTGATGATAGTGACTGCGTTGGTCTCCCACTTCAAGTCCCAAGAGATTGTGGAACCCAGAAACCTGAAGCTTTCAACAGCAGTCACAATGTTGTTGGTGATGGTGATGGGCAGCAGAGTGGGGGGGCTCCTCCTAAAGTCCACTGTCATCTCTACAGTTTTGAGCGTGTTCAGCTCCAGATTGTTTTGACCACACCAACAGACCAGCCGTTCAACCTCCCGTCTGTATGCAGACTCGTCACCATCTCGGATGAGGCCGATGACCGTTGTATCGTCCGCAAATTTCAGGAGTTTAACAGACGGGTCTCTTGAGGTGCAGTCGTTGGTATAAAGGGAGAAGAGCAGTGGGGAGAGCACACACCCTTGGGGGGCGCCAGTGCTGATAGTCCGAGTGCTGGATATGATGCTCCCCATCCTCACCTGCTGCTTCCTGTCAGTCAGGAAGTTTGTAATCCACTGACAGGTGGAGGAGGGCACAGTGAGCTGGGTGAGCTTGGTGTGGAGGATGTCTGGAACAATGGTGTTGAATGCCAAACTGAAGTCCACGAACAGGATCCTGGCGTACATCCCTGCAGTGTCAAGGTGTTGCAGGATGTAGTGTAGACCCATATTTATTGCATCATCCACTGACCTGTTTGCCCGGTAGGCAAACTGCAGGGGGTCCAGCCGGGGTCTGTGATGTCCTTCAGGTATGACAACACCAGTCTCTCAAAGGACTTCATGACTACAGATGTGAGGGCAACAGGCCTGTAGTCATTCAGTCCTGTGATATTGGTTTTCTTAGGAACCGGGATTATTGTGGAGCATTTGAAGCATGAGGGGACTTCACACAGCTCCAGGGATCTATTAAAGATCTGGGTGAAGATGGGAGCCAGCTGTCAGCACAGACCTTCAGACAAGAGGGTGACACACCATCTGGGCCAGGTGCCTTCCTGATCTTCTGTCTGCGGAAAAGCTGACAGACATCCTCTTCACAGATCTTGAGTGCTGGTGGGGGGTCAGAGGCAGGGGGTGGCAGAATGGCAGGGGGCGTAAATGGGTCTTTAATGACTGAAGGGGGGAGAGGTGTGAATGTGTCGAATCTGCAGTAAAACACATTCAGCTCGTCAGCCAGTTGATGGTTCACTGCAGTGTTGGGGGATGGTCTCCTATAGTCAGTAATGTTCTGCAGGCCTCTCCACACTGACGTCGGATTGTTTGCTGAAAGGCTGTTTTTAATCTTATCAGCATAGCTCCTCTTAGCTGCTTTCATCTCCATTGTCAGTGTGTTTCTGGTCTGATTATACAGAACTCTGTCTCCACTTTTGTAGGCCTCTTCTTTGTTCTGTCGAAGTTGCCTGAGTTTTGCAGTGAACCAGGGTTTATTGTTGTTGTATATGCGGAAGGTTTTGGTAGGCACACACATATCCTCACAAAAACTGATGTAAGATGTCACAGTATCAGTCAGTTCATGCAGGTCTGAGGCTGCAGCCTCAAAAACACTCCAATCAGTGCAGTCAAAGCAGGCTTGTAGTTCCACTTTGGCCTCATCGGACCATCTCCTCACCGTCTTAACTACGGGCTTAGCAGCTTTCAGCTTCTGCCTGTAGGTCGGGATAAGATGAACCATACAGTGATCAGATAGTCCCAAGGCTGCACGGGGGACAGAGTGGTATGAGTCCTTTAAAACAGTGTAACAGTGGTCCAGAGTGTTAGTGTCCCTGGTGGTACACTTAATGTGCTGTTTATATTTTGGCAGTTCGTGGCTGAGGTTTGCTCTGTTAAAGTCCCCCAAAACAATGAGCAAAGAGTTCGGGTGTTTTTTCTCCACATTGTTTATCTGGTCAGGCAAGTGTTGTAACGCCTCATTAATACACACCTGAGGGGGGATGTAAACTCCAACCAGAATAAACGAGGAAAACTCTCGCGGGGCATAAAACGGTTTGCAGTTTATGAATAATGACTCCAGATGAGGACTGCATGATTTGTTTAGAACTGTGACATCAGTACGCCAACCTTTGTTAATGTAAAAGCAGACTCTGCCTCCCCTCGTTTTCCCCGTGAGCTCCGTTTCACGGTCCGCTCGGTGCAGGTGAAATCCAGGCAAGTGGAGAGAAGAGTCTGGGATGTGCTCACCGAGCCAGGTTTCGGTGAAGCACAAGGCAGCAGATCTGTTAAAATCCATGTTGATTGTGTTGAGGAGCAGCAGTTCGTCCATCTTGTTGGCCAGAGAGTGGACGTTAGCCAGGTGAATAGACGGGAGTGCAGTGCGAAACCCCTGCTGCCTTAGTCTGACAAACGCGCCGGCTCGCTTCCCCCGGTGTCTCCAGCGTCCTCGGAGTAATCCATAGAGAGCTGCTGCTCCTCCAACAAGTAGCTCTGGAAAACTTTCCAGATCAATGAAAGCCGATGAAAAAACTTTACTGGTTGTTATTCCAATGTTTATAAGTTCTTCTCTGGAGTATGTGACCAGAGAAGCAGCACAAGAAACACAACAAATACACAAAAACATAGAATGTTCATGTTTCATGTATTTTGTTTCAAAATTGCCACACATTCTCTACTGGGGACAGAGGGGACAGGCACCCTCTTCTTCCATAGCCATGTCTTTGTAATGTTTTGCATGATCTTGTTAAAATATCCCTGAAAAGATGTCATCCTGAATGCAGCATATGTTGCTCCAAAATCTCAATGTACTCTTCTGCATTAATGCTGCCATCACAGAAGTGTAATTTACCTTTGTTAAGGACACTGTCACAACCCCACACTATGACAGACTCTGGCTTTTGGACTTTTTGCTGATAACAGTCTGGATGGTCCTTGTCTTCTTTGATCTGGAGCACACTGCGTCCATTTCTTCCAAAAATGACCTAGAATACTGATTCGGCTGATCACAATACATGTATTCACAGTGTGATTGTCCATCCCAGATGCCTCTGAGCCCAGACAAGTCAACAATGCTTCTGGACACAGTGAGCATAACTCTTCTTTTTTGCACAGTAAAGTTTTAACTGGCATTTGTAGTGCTTGACAAAGGTTTGCCAAAGTAATCCCAAACCCATGTGGTTATATAGAAGAATGACTGTTCTTGATGCAGTGCCATCTGAGGGATGGGATCTCATGGGTGTTCAGCATAGGCTTGCACCCTTGCCCTCTACACACCAAAATTCCTTCAGATTCCTTGAATTGTTTAATGATATTATTCATTATAGAGGGTAAAATATTCAAATTCCTTAGTACCTTTCTTTGAGGAACATTGTTTTTAAACATTTCAATAATTTTCTCATGCATTTGTTGAGAAACTGGAGATCTCTGACCCATCTTTGCTCCTTAACGACTAAGGCTTTTCTGGATACAGATTTTGTACCAAATCACCTGTGGACATTACCTTTTTCAAATCACATTATTTAATTGCTTTATCTCATTAGTAGCCCTAAATTGCTCTTGTCCCAATTTTATTTTTGGAATATATTACAGGCCTGAAATGCAGGAATGAATGTAAATTAATAAATGAAATGAAGTTGACCAGACAAAACATGAAATATCTTGGGTTCATACTGTCTGCCATGAAATACAGGTCAAAGTAAATTTAGAAATCACTGCTTCTTTTTTATTTGCATTTTCCATACCATCCCAACCTTTTCTGATTTGGGGTTATATATAGAATGTCTTGGTGTGCTGTAGTATTACAGTTTGTCCTCAGTGGAACTCAGGGGCCCAGATATGTTTCAGCATGACAATGCTCCTGTACACAAAGTTAGGTCATTATAAAACATAGTTTGCCAAGGTTGGAGTGGAAGAACTCAAATTGCCTGCACAGATCCTTGAGCTCAAGCCAACTGAACACCTCTGGTATGAATTGGAATACCAACTATGCCCCAGGTCTCTTCACCGAACATTAGTGCCACAATTCAAAATCTAGTGGAAAGCCTTCCTGGGGGGGGGAATAAAAGTGGGAATAAATCTGGTATGGGATGTTTAAAAAGCACATATGGATTTAATGTGCAGGTGTTTGAAACATTTGGCCATATAATGCATTTTTGCTGGATTGTCTTGCATGTCTTTGGACTGTGGGGGAAACCGGAGCACCCGGAGGAAACCCATGCAGACATGGGGAGAACATGCAAATTCCATTTATATATATATATATATATATATATATATATATATATATATATATATATATATACACACATGCTTGCATGCATACATACATGCATACATACATACATATACTGTGTGTGTGTGTGTGTGTGTGTGTGTGTGTGTGTGTACAGGCACTACCTAAAAGTGGCATTTGTAAGTGGCGGCCAGAGCTCCATCCATTCATTTTATAGGCAGAGTTGTCAGCCCAGGAAGCTCTATTTGTTATGCTACAGACACTCACTACTGTGTTTATATTCACCATGTGCCCCCATCAGAGGTTTAGCACGGTATGTTATAAAGCTTTGCTGTCTGTCATCTTGATATGTCATTCATGCACAATATAAAGATTGTGTGCGCTGTTTATTGAGTGCGTTTTGTTTGTGTTCAGTGCATTGGTTGAACTGTGGTTTAGCATGAGACTTTGAGCACAGAGGTTAATGTGCATGTTTGGCTAACTTGTAGAGGTTTGCACCCTTGGCTGAGCGAACCAAGGTGTGTAATGTTCAGAGAATAGTCTGGAAACATTAATCTGCAAAATTGTGTATTTGTTTACAACCATGCTACATTAATTATTTTTTTGTTTTGTTTAGTTTTCATGGTGTTCGGTGTTCAGTGTATGATGTCTAGTGTTCGATGCTAAACTTGTGTTCATGAAGAATAAAATGCATATGCACCTGTCAGAGACTCTCTGCTGTTGTTCTTAATGCCAAGAGCTGCTACAGTGTCAGGAAATAATCCTACGCTATTTTTTTAAAAAGCAAATTAAAAAAATAAGTTGGATAAAAACTCATTTATCTTATGTAAATAAAGATACAAATGTCGTTGTCTGGTGGTCAAGTGTTTGAGATATGTTGCCTTGCATTTACGACCAGGTACGCTGTGGTAGTACACATACGTTGTTCATGCGTACGAATGTCATATGGTCGCAAAAGCCATCAGAAATCAGGTCGATGCATTACCATATTCTCTTAAATATGGAGCTCTGCTATTAGAACATATAATAAGTAACTAGTACATAGCACATATTTTTGGATCCATTTTTCAGTTATGATTAAATCTCTGCAAAAGACAAGCAGTGTAGGCCAGCAAAACTTCATTCATTTAAATTCAAAACATGACTGTTTTAGTGGTCAGAGCTGTGATGGCTCCAAAGACTATTTCAGGAACACTGGTGGTGAAGCAGGAACACACCCCCTGGATGGGATCCTGTCCATTGCAGGGCATCATGTACCATGTCTGCACAAGAATGGTACATTTAGCTGGTACCCTCAGGAAAACTGTCTTTTATTGAAAAATTTTTTAGTTAATTATAAAAAGAGCCAAAGGTTTCCTTTTGGTTACTGAGGTTAAAACGTTAACCTCAAATAGGTTAAGAATTAGGTGTTCGGTAGGCATCGAGTTAATTAGCTATTTTAATATGTCAGTGGAAAGCTCTCACCAAGTTACTATGACGATATGTGTGTGTGTGTGTGTGTGTGTGTGTGTGTGTGTGTGTGTGTGTGTGTGTGTGTGTGTGTGTGTGTTGCTAAAATGTGTTCCATCTAGAAGTCAGTAGACATGCTGCAATAAGAGCAGTATCAAATTTATCATCTTACTTAGTTACATGTTAGAGGATTACTTAGTGATCCTCACTAAGCTGAACTTATTCATTAATGTAAAGCAATAGCAGAGCAAGAACACAATAATTAGTGGCAAAAGAGATTAGAGACAAAAAAGTAACAGTGGGGCAAAAAAGTATTTAGTCAGTCACCAATTGTGCAAGTTCTCCCACTTAAAAAGATGAGAGAGGCCTGTAATTTTCATCAGAGGTATACCTCAACTATGAGAGATAAAATGAGGAAAAAAAATCCAGAAAATCACATTGTCTGATTTTTAAAGAATTTATTTGCAAATTATGGTGGAAAATAAGTATTTGATCAATAACAAAAGTTCATCTCAGTACTTTGTTATATACCCTTTATTGGCAATGACAGAGGTCAAACGTTTTCTGTAAGTCTTCACAAGGTTTTCACACACTGTTGCTGGTATTTTGGCCCATTCCTCCATGCAGATCTCCTCTAGAGCAGTGATGTTTTGGGGCTGTCGCTGGGCAACATGGACTTTCAACTCCCTCCAAAGATTTTCTATGGGGTTGAGATCTGGAGACTGGCTAGGCCACTCCAGGACCTTGAAATGCTTCTTACGAAGCCACTCCTTCATTGCCCGGGCGGTGTGTTTGGGATCACTGTCATGCTGAAAGACCCAGCCATGTTTCATCTTCCATGCCCTTGCTGATGGAAGGAGGTTTTCGCTCAAAATCTCACGATACATGGCCCCATTCATTCTTTCCTTTACATGGATCAGTCGTCCTGGTCCCTTTACAGAAAAACAGCCACAAAGCATGATGTTTCCACCCCCATGCTTCACAGTAGGTATGGTGTTCTTTGGATGCAACTCAGCATTCTTTCTCCTCCAAACACGACAAGTTGAGTTTTTACCAAAAAGTTCTATTTTGGTTTCATCTGACCATATGACATTCTGCCAGTCCTCTTCTGGATCATCCAAATGCTCTCTAGCAAACTTCAGACGGGCCTGGACATGTACTGGCTTAAGCAGGGGGACACGTCTGGCACTGCAGGATTTGAGTCCCTGGCGGCATAGTGCGTTACTGATGGTAGCCTTTGTTACTTTGGTCCCAGCTCTCTGCAGGTCATTCACTAGGTCCCCCCGTGTGGTTCTGGGATTTTTGCTCACCGTTCTTGTGATCATTTTGACCCCACGGGGTGAGATCTTGCATGGAGCCCCAGATTGAGGGAGATTATCAGTGGTCTTGTATGTCTTCCATTTTCTAATAATTGCTCCCACAGTTGATTTCTTCACATCAAGCTGCTTACCTATTGCAGATTCAGTCTTCCCAGCCTGGTGCAGGTCTACAGTTTTGTTTCTGGTGTCCTTTGACAGCTCTTTGGTCTTGGCCATAGTGGAGTTTGGAGTGTGATTGTTTGAGGTTGTGGACAGGTGTCTTTTATACTGATAACGAGTTCAAACAGGTGCCATTAATACAGGTAACGAGTGGAGGACAGAGGAGCCTCTTAAAGAAGTTGTTACAGGTCTGTGAGAGCCAGAAATCTTGCTTGTTTGTAGGTGACCAAATACTTATTTTACCGAGGAATTTACCAATTAATTCATTAAAAATCCTACAATGTGATTTCCTGGATTCTTTCCCCCCATTCTGTCTCTCATAGTTGAAGTGTACCTATGATGAAAATTACAGGCCTCTCTCATCTTTTTAAGTGGGAGAACTTGCACAATTGGTGGCTGACTAAGTACTTTTTTGCCCCACTGTATGTTCCTTTTTTGAAAATCTTTAATATAATTGATTATTATTTTCTAAGCTTTATTGCAGACACAGATCCATATAACACATCATACATTATAAATAGTATAAAAAGAAAGTACAAAAATGCAAAAAATGTGCAAATGACAAGATATACAGGCTATTGCACCAATGTCACCTTAGCCTAGAAGTGAATCTATAGCAGCTTTTCAACGGGCTGACTAGGGCTTCAATTATGTGGTTCTCTGACTTGTCCAGGCAACACATAAAACTAATCATCAGCTGTCTTAAGAGTGCCTCACAAGTAGGCACTCTATTGGACACAAACAACTGACTAGCACTATGCCACCTAGGGACACAAAGCAGCAACCTCACTGCATCATTGTATGTTACCTTCAGCCTCTGCATAGTCTTTTTCTTATAGTTAGACCACAATGTAAGTTCTGAACAGGGAACACTTCACAGAATCAGAACACATAGAAAACTTCCTAATAAGCATGTTAACTTGAGAATAAATTTTACAATGCTGTCGATATAGGTCTTTGTCATCTGTCCAGTCATCAGATATGACATGACCTAGGTATTTAATTTCCTCACACACAGCAAGGGGACTGTCTGCCAAATAAAAGGTGGGAAAAGTTAATTTCCTATCCCCAGCGCTTCTAACTATCATTATGTGGCTTTTCTTAGCGTTATACTTCATGTCATGATCAAGTCCATACTGAGAACACACCTTCAACATCTGCTGCAGCCCAGCACTATATAGACAAAGCAGGACCAAGTCATCTGCATACATAAGATGACTAACAGTAATGTTGCCCACAAGGCAACCAGTTTTTAACCTATTTAACTGATTTGATAATTCATCCATATGGACATTAAATAAAATAGGAGACAAAATTCTTCCTCGCCGCACACCATTACTGACACAAAATGGAGCAGATGCCACATTGTCCCATTTAACCTGAAATGTTTGATGGACAGACCAAAACACAAAAATTCTCACTAAGAATTTAGGGACACCTATATCTAGCAATTTTATAAATAATTTTTCATGATTAATTCTATCAAATGCCTTTGATGCATCAATGAAACATAAAAATACAGATGAGTTCAGGCTTGTGTACAACCCCGATTCCAAAAAAGTTGGGACAAAGTACAAATTGTAAATAAAAATGGAATGCAATGATGTGGAAGTTTCAAAATTCCATATTTTATTCAGAATAGAACATAGATGACATATCAAATGTTTAAACTGAGAAAATGTATCATTTAAAGAGAAAAATTAGGTGATTTTAAATTTCATGACAACAACACATCTCAAAAAAGTTGGGACAAGGCCATGTTTACCACTGTGAGACATCCCCTTTTCACTTTACAACAGTCTGTAAATGTCTGGGGACTGAGACAAGTTGCTCAAGTTTAGGGATAGGAATGTTAACCCACTCTTGTCTAATGTAGGATTCTAGTTGCTCAACTGTCTTAGGTCTTTTTTGTCATATCTTCCGTTTTATGATGTGCCAAATGTTTTCTATGGGTGAAAGATCTGGACTGCAGGCTGGCCAGTTCAGTACCCGGACCCTCCTTCTATGCAGCCATGATGCTGTAATTGATGCAGTATGTGGTTTGGCATTGTCATGTTGGAAAATGCAAGGCCTTCCCTGAAAGAGACGTCGTCTGGACGGGAGCATATGTTGCTCTAGAACCTGGATATACCTTTCAGCATTGATGGTGTTTTTCCAGATGTGTAAACTGCCCATGCCACACGCACTAATGCAACCCCATACCATCAGAGATGCAGGCTTCTGAACTGAGCGCTGATAACAACTTGGGTCGTCCTTCTCCTCTTTAGACACGGCGTCCCTGATTTCCATAAAGAACTTCTTCAAATTTTGATTCGTCTGACCACAGAACAGTTTTCCACTTTGCCACAGTCCATTTTAAATGAGCCTTGGCCCAGAGAAGAAGTCTGTGCTTCTGGATCATGTTTAGATACGGCTTCTTCTTTGAACTATAGAGTTTTAGCTGGCAACGGCGGATGGCACGATGAATTGTGTTCACAGATAATGTTCTCTGGAAATATTCTTGACCCCATTTTGTGATTTCCAATACAGACGCATGCCTGTATGTGATGCAGTGCCGTCTAAGGGCCCGAAGATCATGGGCACCCAGTATGGTTTTCCAGCCTTGACTCTTACACACAGAGATTCTTCCAGATTCTCTGAATCTTTTGATGATATTATGCACTGTAGATGATGTTCAAACTCTTTGCAGTTTTACATTGTCGAACTCCTTTCTGATATTGCTCCACTATTTGTCAGCGCAGAATTAGGGGGATTGTTGATCCTCTTCCCATCTTTACTTCTGAGAGCTGCTGCCACTCCAAGATGCTCTTTTTATACCCAGTCATGTTAATGACCTATTGCCAATTGACCTAATGAGTTGCAATTTGGTCCTCCAGCTGTTCCTTTTTTGTACCTTTAACTTTTCCAGCCTCTTATTGCCCTTGTCCCAACTTTTTTGAGATGTGTTGCTGTCATGAAATTTCAAATGAGCCAATATTTGGCATGAAATTTCAAAATGTCTCACTTTCGACATTTGATATGTTGTCTATGTTCTATTGTGAGTACAATATCAGTTTTTGAGATTTGTAAGTTATTGCAATCCATTTTTATTTACAATTTGTACTTTGTCCCAACTTTTTTGGAATCGGGGTTGTACTTAAATACAATCTCTTTAAGAGCATAGATACACAGGTCAGTTCCATGTTTTCTTTTAAAGCCAAACTGGTTGTCAGAAGTAAGAACATACATTTCTAGCTTTGTTAACAGTATTCTCTCCAGTACTTTAGACAAGATGCTGGCTAATGCAATAGGCCAATAATTGTCAATGCTATTAAGCTTACCCACCCTGTCTTTAAGCACAGGCACTAGTATTACAGACATAATGGAGTTGGGCAGGACCCCATGAACCAGACACCCAGTAAAGCACATAGAAACCAAAGGGCAGAGCTTATAGCTGGCATATTTTAGATGTTCTGCAGTGATGCAGTCCATACCATATTAAGAAACAATTAATATGGTTGCTATTTGCTGTGATCAGTTGATCACTGAAACAAGTTTTGTCTCTGAAAGAAATTACAGTAACACCTGTGTAAATGTGGATAATTAGGTGCTCTCTATACTGCATTCAAAACAACTTTCCAATGTTGTTTGGACACCTGTTATCAAAGAGCAGGCAAAGCAGGCACACAAGGGTGAGGTTACATTGCAATTGATACCAAACCATCCCCGGTGGATGTCAAGTGATCATCTCCCAGGCCTCTGGGGATCTGCCTGTTTGCATCAGAGCCTCTACAGAATACAGCAATGAGAAAGAACCATGATGATTTCTTAATGATTTCACAATGAGAAAAATAGATGTATTCTGTGCAGAAAGCATGCAACACTCATATAAATGCAATCATTTGTGAAACAGCATAAAGGTGCATTGTATTTTTTCTTCAGAGTTCATAATTTGTCTGTATATTGGAAAAGAATTTGGACAGTATAAAAATAATGCTTAGAATCACTGTGGGGTTCTCAGTTTACAGTAAAGAAAAAACTAATTTTTTTTCCCTCATGTGCTGTTGAAGCATTCATCTGCAGTTTTTGTGAAGGTGCTTTTTGAGTGCTACAGTAGGACACTTGACTTCTGCTGAAGGATACAGTTTACCTGACTGTGGATACACACACACACACACACACACACACACACACACACACTAATTACACTATGTACACTGTAATAGTTCTTTGGGAGACTTTAAAAAAGACCTTTTCATGCTCATTTCTGACAAATCCTTCCACCTATTATGTCAGTACAATCCAAAACCATACCCTGTTTTTTTTTTTTCTTTAAATTTGAATACTCTCCATTTTGTGTGCAAGGCTGTAAGTGTGTTTTCAGTCATTGTTTTGCTAGGTCAGGATATCTGGTCAAGCATGAAGCTGCTGCTTTGAATGTAGCCAAATGAACAAAAATCAGTCAAAATCTTGGAATAATTTACATACACTGCTCCTGACTTGAACCCTTGTTTTGAATTGCACTTTTTTATGTTGTTGCTTCCTGCAGAGTCATGTGACTGCATGCCCCTGGAGAGCGCTTGTTTAAATAGAGAATAAAGTGACAACTCAGCAGTCCAACAGTGCCACCTTGGTGTCAATTCAAAAACAATTAAAAATTGTACTTGCCCTCAGCTTAGTCTTTTGTCTCTTCAAAGCATTTGATTTTGTTTGTTTTTTTATATAAACAAATTCTACTGAGTACAAATGTTATTTATCAAACACAATAAGTACCTTGGCGGCACAGTGATGGAGTGGTTAGCACTGTCACCTCACAGCAAGAAGGTTCTGAGTTTGAGCCCAGTGGCCGACGGGGTCCTTTCTGTGTGGAGTTTGCATGTTCTCCCCGTGTCTGCGTGGGTTTTCTCTGGGTGTTCCAGTTTCCCCCACAGTCCAAAGACATGCAGGTTAGGTTAATTGGTGGCTCTAAATTAACTGTAGGTGTGAATGGTTGTTTGTCTTGATGTGTTAGCCCTACGATGACCTGGCGACTTGTCCAGGGTGTACCCCGCCTCTCGCCCATAGTCAGCTGGGATAGGCTCCAGCTTGCCTGAAATCCTTCACAGGATAAGCAGTTACGGATAATGGATGGATGGAATGAGTACCTTAACACTAATCAATACAAGTACAACTCCAGTGTACAGTATATTTGTTTCGTTCAGTGTGGATAATTCAAGAGATGAATAATAAACCACTGTGATTTATTTTTGTTCTTTTATAGGAGAAGACATTTACATCAGTTTGTATGGAGCCTCCACGGATATCAATGTGAGGCTGGATAAGAACTCACTCTGGGTGGAGAAAACCTATATCACCATGGCCAACCAGCGTACAGTGGCTATCCTGAACAGAAGTGACTCCATAGTGCATTTCCAGTGGAAGAGATTTCCCACTGAGGCAGAGGAAGAACAGCACAGACAAAGGTCTAATTAGTTTGGCTAAAGCAGTGTTAATAGATTATCAGAACTCCAGAGTTTTCTTCTGGTCAGATTAAGTTAAACCTTTAAATTCCTAGATTATAATTCAAATCAGAAAGGTCCTCGCCGACCACAGGGCTCGAACCCGGATCTTCTTGCTGTGAGGTGACAGCGCTAACCACTACACCACCGTGCCACCCCCACATCACTGTTACGAAAACATATTCCTTTCTTTGACACTGCATGCCATGTGCCAGAAACAACACCACAACATTGATTATGGTGTGACTCTGTTGGGTGCCTGGTGAACAGCAGTGAACCAGTCCTTTCACTTTACATCATTACTATATAGTTATTATCGAGTACTATTGAACATAAGAACTCATTGGTATCGATCTGCGGTCGTTTTAGATTATCTGAAACTAAGGAAAGATGCTCATAATTGTTATTGAGCTATACAATAATCATGTTTACATGAATGTGCAGAGTAAGAAATCATTCAGGTAAAAAAAAGCATACAATGCAAAGATATGTTGCCTGCTATGAAAAAAAAAACAGTAGGATAAAAAGCTTCAGGGGGAAAAAACCTACTGGAAAACATACTGCTGGACTGAATGCAACATATGAGCTCTGATGGTTCAAGCTACAATCTTGATATTTCAAACTTAATATGTCAGACAGTAGTCTGGTTACAGCTGTCAATTGTCCAACAAGCTAATGGACTAATAAAACTGTTTTAACGAGTTTTATTTTTAAAAACTGTCATGAATATTTTCCATAAAATGTGTGAGTATATAATCCCTCCTTATTTTTTTAAAATAAAGCAGATTAAAAAGTAAGCACTGGATAAAACCCCATCTATCTTATGTAAATAAAGAAACAAATTTTGTTGTCCAGTAGTCAAGTGTTTATGAGATACCCTGTGGTGGTGCATGTATGTGGTTCGTATGTACGTGCATACGGACATCGTATACTCACAAAAGCCAATAAAAAAAAAAACAGGTCAATGCATTACCATATTCTCTTAAGTATGGAGCTTCGAAGCGCCACTACAAGCCTCTCTCTCTCTTTCTAGGTTCTTTCGTGAGCTGCAGCAGGAGGAGGAGGATGAGATGGAACAGTTTTTAACAGAGTGTGGTGCTGACTCCACTCTTCGAGACCGCCTCTCAGTGCTGTCGCGCACCTTCCAGCACAGACGCAAGCAGCTTCATCAGGACAGCCTGGCTTTCAGTGACCAACAAATCATCACTGAGCCACAGGTGTCAAACAGACACACACACAGTGGTTGAAGAAAATTACAAATCCTTCATCTGAGTAAATATAGAATAGAATTGAATTAAAATAGAAAATAACAATATGTACATGTGATAAACATAAACATTATTTTCATAAATTTTAAACACAAATATAAAATGTCTATATGAAAAAAATTGTCATAATTCAACTGGAATATTAACTTATATTCAATTGCAGTATCAGTCGTGGCTAAATAACCCTGTACCATTTCACAGACGTAATCCACATAACAAACTTGACCTCCCTTTTCAATTTGCACAAGTTTTCTATAAATATATGAACAATTACATGAATACTTTGACTATTTACATTGGATATAACAATAAATTCTTTGAGGCTTTTTTTTTAACAGTGGAAAGTCAGGGTTTAGAGCTAAGGGCTATGACAATATTTAAGCTTGTGGATGATGTTCAATATATTTCAAAAACATATTTCAGAGAAAATATTTTGAACATAATAGAAAAATGTATTAACCACAGAACCACTGCATGCACCTGAGTATTAAATACAAAGGGAGCAGGACTGTCGTTAAGGACTGTAATACTCTAATAAGGGCTTTGAGCGCTATACAGTATATGCATAGATTTAGTGAGATACCTATAAAATGTTTTAAAGAGTATGTATGATCTGTGCTACATTTAAATACAATCTTTCAAGTTAAGTGAAGTTAACTGCATCATTCAATCAAGTTGCTGTCAGGGATTTTGGCAGAGGTTAGCTGAAGAATCTATTTTGAAATTCAAAATTCAAACAAATACGGCTAGCTTCTCTCATCAGTATTCCTTCCAAAGTCATACCCCCAAAACAAATGAACATGTGCTGCCTAGGCGAGTGCACCTGGGAGCTTACTGATCTGACAGGCAAATAGAGACTTCTTCTTGGACTGATTGATTGGATCAACAACATTTTACCTATTGCTTACAGAACCTGAGATTCCACAGAGTACAGTTTCTTTAAAAATATATAGTTTATTTTTAATGACAGTTGCTAGAATGTGAGAGAATCTAAATGTGAAGTACCTCAGTGCACATCTCCAAATATGGTTGTACCTTTGTGTGTGGCGAGGACACAAGCATGCATTCCTATTTTAGCAAAACTAATATCACACCCCCATTCCTCCTCATAAAAGAAAATGTTGCAGTAAAAAGAATAAGCAAAACAAAACGAAACAAAAAACAGAAACAAAAAACCCACTGCAGCTAACAAGAGTTTTAAGACAGCATCTTTTTAAATATTATTTTCCATTTTATTTTGCATTGCTCTTCTTCTACTGAAGTACATCTGTTATGTTGCCACATTTAGTTTCAACTGGTTTCATACAAACTTTACACATCACATTGGTTTTTCTTATACCACAACCTTAAAATTAATTATATTTAATATCATGTTTAACTTGCAATATCTTCACTTTGATTTTCAATGAGCTTCACAGCTTTACAGTCACTTCATAGCTTCAAGATAGATGTTTTATCTGTTCAGGTAATGATATTATAAACCTGTGACTGATAGGTTTGTGGCATAATGTTTATAGAAGTTCTCGATCAGAATAGCAAAAACTGTTATTAATCATCAACACAGTGGTCTACAGAACCAGTGTGGCTTCTTGATATCTACTGCCTATCAGGAATGAACATGCTTGCCCTCTTTTCAGCGATATTACATACCAGTGAAATATAACAAATCTGTGACATCACTCAAATGCGCGCACGCACACACACACACACACACACACACACACACACACACACACACACCACCTTTATCTAATGATGAAACATTTCTATCCTGATGGGAGTGCAGCCCCATTCACAAGGCATAAGGGCTCACTAAATGGTTTGATGAGTATGAAAATGCTCTAGATCATGTTAGACACACCAGTTGATGTGTCTTTTAGATATTTAAACATACAAAAATGTCATATTTTTTATTTGTCTGCCAACAATTTCCTCTTTTCAGTTATATTCCCCATGCAAACATGTAGTACAAAACACACATACACATGTAGACACAAACAATAGGCTTATGACACAGAATGGGTCACATTTTAGGGTTGATGACTTCAGTTCATAAGATATACCAATACACAAAAAAGTTTTACTTATTCAGCCTAGGCGTACACAGGTAGTTATCTGGGTAGTCCATTCACCTGTGTGTAGTTCACGCCTCTGAGGTTACCAGATTTTTCTTGAGTAGAGGTGTCTGGGATGGGGTATGTATGCCTTCTCTTCATTTTTTATGTCAGTGAAATTCTCATGTCAGTGGCCATGCACACTACATAGTTAAACGTTTGTGGACATCTAACTATCACACCCACATGTGGTTCTTCCCCAAACTGTTGCCACAAATGTATTATTATTATTATTATTATTATTATTATTATTATTATTTATTGTGCAAGTAAGTTGAGTATTGCAGGTCGATAGTGGAATGGCGACCCTTTGACAATTTAGCCTCTAATTTCTCATGACGGATATGATGATTATTCAAAGTGAGCTGAACAGCATAAACAGGACTGGTAGCAGTCAGGATGCTAGCGTTGTGCTCGGAAGGGGACGTACAGAGGTATTCTTGTCCGTCATCCAGCAAAATCCTCTGAAAAACACAGTCAGGATATGAAGCGCCTTCTTAATATTGGTACCTGGAATGTGAGAACAATGTTCCAGAGTGGCACTATAGAACAGATCAGAAAAGAATGCAAATCGCCTGAGCATTGATGTTCTTAGATTAGCGGAAACACACTGGACTAGCAACGGGAACGTGAAGCTCACTGAAGGATGGAATCTTTACTGTTCTGAAGGAGACAAGCACTTTGCAGGAGTAGGCTTCATGGTATCACCAAAATGCAACAAATCAATCACTGAAGTTAGACCTGTAAGTCTATGAGACGATGAGGATGGATGCAAAACCACAACCTTTGAACTTCATTCAAATATATATGACTGTAAGAGACCCTACGTGTGGGTGGAGCACAGAGGACGGCAGAACAGAGATCAGGTTTTATAAAGGGCTTTATTGCCACACTTTTCAGTATAACAATGACAGACACCCAACCGGCGTCTGGTTCAGGGCTGAGCTCCTTCTGCTCTCGCTCTCCCTCCTGATATAGGGCGCAGTCACTGGGAAGACACACAAACAGGTTAATTGCTCTCAGGTGGCGTGATTCTGCCACTTACCTTCCCTGACTCCGCCCTCCTGTCACAGACCGGCGCTTGACCACGCCCCCGCTGCCACAATGACAACTAGCACATGTGAAGATGAGGAGGTACTGGAAATGTATGCTGAAATCCAGAAAGTTGTTTATATGGTACCAAAGAAGGAGAGACTTGTACTGCTGGGAGATTTCAGTGCAAAGATTGGTGAAGATATGGTACATCCAGCTTGTGGAAAATTTGGAATTGGGGAGAGAAATGTGCATGGTGATATGCTTCTAGACTGGATGGAGGATAACAAACTAATTGCACTGAACATCTGCTTTCAGCACCGCAAGAAGGAGAGATACACTTGGATCTTCCCAGATAGTAAATACAAGAATATGATTGACTACATCATTGTGAGATGAAGAGATAGATCTGAGTGTATGGACTCTAGATTGCTTGTTAGTGCAGACTGTGATTCTGATCATCAGTTAGTGTGGGCAAAGCTGAAGGGTAGAACTTGGAACAAGAAGCCACAGACCAAAACAAGGAAGAAACGGGACGATAGAGTCCTAAAGGATGAGGCAACTAAGAGTTTGAAAACATCTTGACGTAAGGCTAGGCAATGATACAGCATGGTCATCCTTACAGAGGGCTATGACTAATACTATAGAAGAGTTTTGCCCCAAGTCTGTAGGGAGGAAGAAGCCCTGGATTGATGATGCTTGTTGGAGACTTACTGAGCTGAGAAGAGCAGTGAAACAGAGGGATATGGGTGGCATGGAACATAAAGAAGCTTGTAAGAAGGTGAAGAAGGCTTTGTGCAAAGCAAAATGGAAGTGGTATAGGGAAAAGCTGCAACAAGCAGAGGATGCACAACAAAGGGGAGACTCCAAGACTGTCTACAAAACAGTGAAGCAGATTTTCAGGAAACAAGGTGCAAAACTTGGAATTGGTATCAAAGATGAGTATGGGTGTATGCATTATGATATTGATGACATATGTACTAGGTGGAAAGAATATTGTGCTAAACTGTATCATTGCCCAGATAGAACAGAAGAGGACATGGATAAAGGTGATGCAGAACCAGAAGTGTAGGAGAGTGAAATAGAAGCAGCAATCATGAAGCTCAAAGATGGAAAAGTGGCTGGCCTGGATGGCACACCAGCAGAAACGTTAAAAGCAGGGGGGTTAACCATGGTGAAGGCTATGAAGAAGATAATTGTTACCATATGGAAGACTGGTATATGGCCAGAGGAATAGTTGAGATCAGAGTTGGTCACCCTTCCAAATGCACCTGGAACACAAGGCTGCACTAAGTACAGGACCATCAGCCTCATTAGCCACACATCTAAAATCTTGCTTGAGAGCCTCAGACAAAGGCTGCAGTATTACATTGGGCCACAGATTGCAGAAGAACAGTTTGGATTTACATCTGGGAAGGGAACAACAGATGCCATTCTGGCTGTGAGAAACACCATCCAGAAAGTGGTTAAGAAACAGGAAGATGAGGAACTGTGGCTCCTTTTTGTCGATTACTCAAAGGCATTCAATTCGGTCTTTCATGAGGCCTTACGGAAAGTGCTAAAGAGTTTGGAGTTCCACAGTACTTTATTTGGCTGGTGAAGAACCTGTATGATGGAGCAACTGGAGTTGTAAGAGTTCAAGATCAGAGAACAGAACCATTCTGATTTGAGAAGGGAGTGAGACAAGGATGTCTAATTTCTCCACTACTCTTCAACACCAATGGTGAGAAGGTTATGAGAGAAGTTGAGAAGAGTCTCCCAGATAGAGCTGGCATAGTAATTGGTGGCAGGGCGATCTGGAACATCAGATACACAGATGACATTACAATAATTGCCGAGTCCAAGAAAGCACTGAGTGTCACAGCTGAACAGCTGAGGACAGTGAGCAAGGACCTAGGACTCTTGATTAACAATGCAAAGACAAGTTGTATGACTGTTCATAGAGAGGGAGAGATCAAGATTGAAGAGGACAAAATAGAAAATGTAGACAAGTTCAAGTTCCTTGGTTCATATATCACACCAGAGGGAGACAGTGAAATAGAGATCAAGCTCAGACTGGGAATTGCAAAAAGGGCCACATCAGACCTAGTGGAAGTATGGAAATCAAAAGAGTTGAGTTTGAACCTGAAAGTAAAGTCAGCGAAGGCCTTGATATGGAGTGTTGCACTTTATGGATGTGAAAGTTGGACATTGAGGAAGATGGAAGAAAGAATGATAGAAGTTTTTGAGCTGTGGTTATGGAGAAGAGTTCTCAGAGTAAGCTGGAGAGATAGGAGGACCAACATATGGATAAGAGAACAATCAGAGTGCCAGAGAAAGAAGGACTTCTGGAGATTATTAAAAAGAGGAAACTGACCAAGTATGAATATTGAAAAAGGAGAGGTGACAGTCTAGTCCTTGAGACTACTGAGGGAGAGATCTGTGCGAAGGGAAAGAGAGTCAGGAGATGGTCAAAATGGGGTAGACAACATCAGAAATTGGAGAAGTGGGATGGAGAATGCTAGGAGATTGGCTGTCAAGGGAAACACCTACGGTTCTCTTTAGGGCTAAGGCATGCTGAACTGAACATAATAATAATAATAATAATAATAATAATTATTATTATTATTATTATTAAGCCCTTAGCTCCCGAGGAGCATAGGCCACCAACAAGAGCGTTCCAATTGTCTAGAATCTCTGTGTAGGCTCCAACTTTAAGATTCCCTCCACTAGAACTAAGGGGCCCAAACCTGTTTCAATATGACAATGCCCCTATGCACAAAGTGAGGTCCATTAAGACATGGTTTGCCAAGTTTGAAGTGGAAGAACTCAAGTGGCCTGTACAGAGACCTGATATCAACGCCACTGAACACCATTGTGATAAACTGGAATGCTGACTGTGCCCCAGGCCTTCTCACTCAACATCAGTGCCTGGCCTCACTATTGCTTTTGTGGCTGAATGATCACAAATCCCCACAACCATGTTCCAAAATCAAGTGGAAAGCCTTCCTAGAAAAGTGAAGATTATTATAACAGTAAACCTGACCCACAAGCGTTTGGCCATATAGTGTGGTACAGACCAGTCTGAAGCCTGGGATGTCCATGTACTGTAACCATGTACACTCCCTATCCACTTTATTAGGAACATCTGTACACCTGCACATTCATGCAGTTATCTAACTGCCATTCATGTGACAGCAGCACAATTAAAAAATCATATAGATACAGGTTAAGAGCATCAGGTAATGTTCACAGCAATCATCAGAATGAAGAAAAAATGTGATCTCTGTGACTTGATTGTTGCATAGATATTGATGCCAGATGGGCTGGTTTGAGTATTTCAGAAACTTTAAGTTTCTGTTGACACAGAATGATGTGAAAAACAAAAAACATCCTGTGAGCAGATATTTTGATGAGATTGATGAGAGACCAAAAGATAATTTTTTTGACCAGACTAGTTTGAGCTGAATGGAAGTCTATAGTAGCTCAAATAATCACTCTTCACAACCGTGGTGAGCAAAAAAGCATCACAGCAAAAGACCACATCAGGCTTTATTCCTGTCAGCCAAGAACAAGAATCTGAGGTGATTATGGGCATATATTCACGAAAGTAGACAGCTGAACACTAGAAAAAGACAGGGTGAATTTTTTTCCAGTCTTCAGCCATCCACTTTGGATGAGCCTGTGCCCATGATAACCTCTGAAAAAATACTCAAACTAGTTCATCTCGCACCAACAACCATGCCATGGTTAAAGTCACAGAGATCACACTTTGAGGCAGGATCCATATTGTTTTTTGTGAGTCTGTTATGGATGGGTGGGTAAATGGTTTCGTCTGTTTTGGACCTGCGCCTGTCTTTTCATTTTCTCATCCATCCAGATCACCTATCTGGGATGTCTCAGTGGTTTACTCTGCTCCATAAGATACCAGCTCAGCACTTTGTTGAAATCTATTCCCTGTCTCCCTGGACACTCCTCCCTTAACACTTGTATTAGGAAAATCACTATGTTTGGAAAAAAAGGCACAGGGTGTAGACCAGTGAAAAATCTGCGATCTCACATTTCTGGGCAACATTTTCATGTTCTTGAGAATGACTATCCCATGCAGAAGGCTGCTAACTGCAGAATAAAATGCACCTGAAGTACATATTAAACCTTGCTGCAGATCTGTGATTTTACACACACACACACACACACACACATATGCATTATATATATATATATATATATATATATATATATATATATATAAATTGGTATCAGTTCACCTTTTAATTTGTAGCCTACTGTGCATTTTGGTGTGCAATTTTTCATACGTGATTTTTTGGGACTGTCAGGGTGCAGGCACTTACGGATGCAAGTGCAGGGGAGAATGGGTGCATTGCAAACTGTCAACAAATCCAAATCAGTAAGCTGAAGACGTAGTCAGGGACAGGCATGAGTCGGTCAATCAACAAACAGGATGTCAAAGGGCAGGTGAGGAAACAGAGTCGGGAAATAAGCGTAAACAGAGTTAAAACACAAGTAGTCAGGAAGGAAGTCAGAAGGCTTGGTATGATCAGGTACAGAGACACAGAACAATACTTTGCAATGGGTGACTGTCACTACTGAGCTTATATAAGGAAGTGATTACTAGTAAATAGGAGACAGGTGCACTTGTTGGTACTCCGGAAATGAGGGGCACTGTGGTGCTTGGGAGATGTAGTCTGGCATGGTTATGTTTGGAGGCTGCTCTGAACTCCCATTTTCAGCACTGTTACTGACAATTGTGGAATTCCTGGGTAAGGAGTGGACCCAATATATCTCTGGAGCTAACCCAGCTGCACTCCTCCAGGCCGTACCCCTTCCAGTCAACCACGTACTCCAGCTGCCCTTGTCTGCACCAAAAGTTGAGGATTTTATGAACCTGGTATATAGGGTCTCCTTCTAGTTCCAGGGAGGGAGGTTCTTGGGTGGGTGTGTTTGTGGCTAGGGGGCCTTGGACGGTGGGCTTTAAGCATGATACATGGAATGTGGGAGCCATTCTGCAGTGAGGTGGGAGTTCCAACTTATATGAAACCTCGTTGACTTTGTGAATCACCTTATAAGGACTAACGTATCGGGCTTGGAGCGTCCGACAGGTATTTGGCTCTCACAAGTCCTTAGTGGACACCCACACTTGGTCACTAGGAGCATATTCTGGGGTCTCCCCTCTATGCTTGTCTGTGTACTGCTTATACTCATTGTTGGCTAGTTCTAGTCTTTGGTGAACTTCCTTCCATATTCGCTCACTCCTCTTAAACCAAGAGTCCACCACCAGGATTTGAGTTGGGGAATTGTCCCAGGGGAAGACTTGTGGTTGATAGCTAAGGATCCATTGAAACAGAGTTAATTGAGTAGCAGAATGTTTCAAAGAGTTCTGTGCATATTCTGCCCAGGGAAGGAATCATGCCCAGTCTTTCTGGTTCCTCATAAAGAAAATCCTGCGGAAGCAGCCTACCTCCTGGTTGTTGCATTCGACCTGGCCATTGGATTGTGGGTGGTATCCAGAAGTTAAGCTCACCTATACCCCTAGCCTGGCCATGAACTTTGTCCATAACCTAGAGATGAACTGGGCCCCCCGGTCACTGATGATATCTTCAGGGATACCATAGTTACTGAAGATGTGATTAAATATGAGTTCTGTGGTTTTGAATGCCAGGGGTAGACCAGATAGAGGGAGGAGTTTGAGGGCCTTGGAGAATTTATCTATGACCACTAGGATGACTGTATTGCCTTGGGATTGGTGTAGCTCAGTGATAAAGTCTAGCTATATGTGACCAGGGTTGTTGAGGCACCAGGAGTGGACAGAGTTTTCCGGCAGGTGGAGTTCGTGGTATCTTCACTTGGGCACAGGCAGAGCAGGATGAGACAAAGTGGTTAATTTCAGAGATCATGTTCTCCCACCAATACTTATTTTTGAGAAGTTGATAGGTTCAGTGACTACCAGGGTGTCCCATGGCTAGAGAGGAGTGGGCCCAAGTGATAAATTTACCTTGGAATCAGGGCAGCATATACATGAATCCAGGGGGACAGCTCTCAGGTGGATTGGGAAGTTGAGATTGTGCCATTTGTTTATCTATGTCCCAGGACACGGCTTGCACAAAACATTCAGGTGATAAGATGTGTGTGGGTTCTGGAGTGTGGTTTGAAGTGGGATGGATTCTGGAGAGGGCATCTGCTTTAGTGTTTCTAGAATCAGGGCAGTAGGAGATTGTGAATCGGAATTGGGTGAAGAACAAGACCCATCTAGCTTGATGTGGGGTGAGGCATTTAGCTATCTTCAAGTATTCTAGATTTTTATGGTCTGTGAGGATAGTGAATGGATGTGTGGTGCCCTCTAACCAGTGTCTCCATTCATCTAGTGCCAGGTTAATGGCTAGGAGTTCTTGATTGCCAATGTCATAGTTCTGCTTGGCTGGGGTGAATTTCTTGGAGTAGAAAGTGATGGGGTGTAATTTTGGCTTATCCCCCCCCCCAAGTGCTGAGAAAGGACCCCTTCCACTCTGGTCTCTGAGGCATCAACCTCTATGACCAAAGGTTTAGTATGGTCTGGATGCTGAAGGATGGGGGTTGTTGTGAAGGCAGTCATGAGCTGGTTGAAAGCTTCCTTGGCCACTGAGTTCTACTGGAGGCATCGCAGCCCCTTCTTTAGCAGGGTCATGAGTGGAGCAGCGATCATGCCGAACCCGCAGATGAAGTGGTGATAAAAAATGTGCAAACCCCAGGAAGCATTGTCGTTCTTTTATAGTAGTGGGAGTTGGCCAAACTGTGACTGCCGAGACCTTGCTCTGGTCCATGCTTCCACCTTCTGTGCTGATGATATACCCAAGGAAGGATATCTGGTGGATGTGAAACTCACATTTCTCTGCTTTAACATACAAGTGGTTCTTCAATAGTCAGGCGAGTACTGACCTTATATGTTCGTGATGCGAATTTTCATTGGGAGAGTAGATCAGGATGTTGTCTATGTAAGCTATTACAAACCTCCCCAGCATGTCTCTGAGTACATCATGAACGAGGCACTGGAAGACACTTGGTGCTCAAGAAAGCCTGTAAGGCATGACCAAATATTCAAAGTCCCTAAATGTAGTACAAATGCAGTCTTCCACTCATCACCTTCTCAAATCCTGATTAGGTTGTAGGCACTTTGAAGATCCTGCTTTGATAAGATCTTAGCTGATCTGAGCTGTTCCAAAGCTGATGGCACCAGGGGAAGCGGATAGAGATATTTGACTGTGATTTAGCTCAAGCCTCAATAGGTTGTGCAGGGATGAAGACGACCTCCTTTCTTCTCCACAAAAAAGAAGTTGGCTGAAGCTGGAGATGTTGATGGCCTAATGTACCTTTGTTGCAAAGCCTCCTGCACATACTCTTCCATGGCAGCTTGTTCAGTGATGGACAAGGGATATATGTGGTTGCGAGGAGTAGTAGTACCTGAGAGGAGGTCAATGGCACAGTCATAGGTTTGGTGAGGAGGCAAGCCACTACCTTACCTTTACTAAAACTTCCTTGAGGTCCAGGTAACATGAAGGAATGTTGTCTAAGGAGTCAGGCAGTAGGTTCTCCTCTGAGGTGGATGATATTGAGATTTGTGGGAGCTTCAGGTAGTTCTGGAAGCAAGACGGGGACCACTGAAGAATTTCTCTATGTTGCCATGAGATGAGAGGATTGTGAGGCTGGAGCCACGGGAACCCCAAGACGAGATCATGATGGGCTGTGTGAGTGACCAACAAGAAAATGTGTTCAGTATGAAGTGCTCCCATCTGGATTTCGAGGGGGTGACATTTGTGTGCCCACGAGCCTGTCACCGATCGGACCCCCATCAATGGCCTTAACGTTTACTGGTCATTGAAGTTCTTCCGTGGGTAAGTTGTATTTCTGGACAATCATGCTACTGATGAAGTTCCCCTCTGCCCCGAGTCGATGAAGGCAAAGAGAACATGGGTCGAGTCTGGCAGCTTTAACAGTGCAGGCATCTTTAGAGAATGTGATATGTGAACCGTTTCCTGACTCACCAGGCTGGGTTGACTGGTTTCTTGATGGATATGACTCACCTTCTTAGTGTTTGGTGGGCAAACTGGGCACTTGGCTATCAGATGGCTGGACTCACCACAGTAGAAAATAATCCTTGATGGTGCCTCCTATCCCTCTCTGAAAGTTGAAAGCGAGCATGAAAGACCTCCATGGGAGTTGGGGATGCCAGAGTAGTAGGAGGGGCTGGAGGAGACTGTAACATGTGTTGGTTTCTCAGAAGGTGGTCTAGGCAAATAGCCAGATCAATGAAGGTGTCTAGAGTGAGATGCTTGTCATGGCATGCCAGCTCAGTGAGCACTTCAGGGCATAGACCTTTATGAAAGGCCTTAAGAGTGGGCTCATTCCAGCCACTACCAGTGGCTAGCTTGTGAAATTCCAATGCATACTCGGCCACTCTCCTATCTCCCTGTCTGATGGCTAGCAGGCTCTCGTCGACCTTGACACCTTCAGGTTGGTGATCAAAAACTTGCTCGAACAGTTCAATAAATCTATTGTATGAGGTGGTGTGTTCACACTCCCAAACAGCACTAGCCCACTGTAAAGCCTTGCCTGTGAGAAGACTGAGGAATTGGGCAATCATCTGTTCCTTTGTGGCTCCTGTGAGAGTGGCGAAATATAGGGCGCATTGTAGAAGAAATCCCTTGCAGTCAGAAACTTCCCCTGAATACTTTTCAGGATGCAGAACCATTTGGGCTGCACCAGAGGAGGACGAGGGGCAGGTCAGGATGGCCTGCGAAATAACAGCAGTGAGTTATGACATTCTGGTGTTAAGATTGCTTATCATTTGCTGATGCTCTCCTAACAGTTATCCCTGAGTGTTGAAAGCAGTTTGCTTTGCTTCCTCTGCTGCATCCATCGCTGGCAAAGTATCCTGTCTGGGTGCAGGCACTTACAGATGCAAGCGCAGGGCGGAGTGGGTGCGTCGCAAACTGTCAACAAATCCAAATCGGTAAGCTGAAGACGTAGTCAGGGACAGGAATGGGTCGGTCGATCAACAAATGGGATGTCAAAGGGCAGGTGAGGAAACAGTCAGGAAATAAACGCAAACAGAGTCAAAACATGAGTAGTCAGGCAGGAAGTCAGAAGGCTTGGTATGATCAGGTAGAGAGACACAGAATGATACTTCACAATGGGTGTTTGTGACTGCTGAGCTTATATAAGGAAGTGATTACTGGCAAATAGGAGACAGGTGCACTTGTTAGTGTTCTGGAGATGAGGGGCACTGTGGTGCTTGGGAGATGTAGTCCGGAGGGGCCATGTTTGGAGGCTGCTCTGAACTCTGGTTTTCAGTGCTGTAACTGACAGGGACTATTTGCAGTATGCAGCTTCATCTCAATTCAGAGGGATGTGTACATCTGTCGTCTGTTTGAAAATGTTTTCCTCAGTTGAAAAATAGCATACATTTAACTACCACATAGTAGCTTTGGCACCAAACTTCTGTGTAGTTATAAATATCTGAGGTGTTGTAACCTGTAACTGGAAACAAACAATGTTTTTTTTAATTGTAGCTTTGTAGTTGCTGCTGTGGAATGTATTGAGCTTATTTTTTACAATAATTTTTTTTTAAATTTAATTCACATTCATTATTTTTTACATGATATATTCAAGACAGTGTTGCCTTCAAACACATCTAAAAGCAACTAACATATCTGGGAGTGTGATTTTAGTGAAGCGGAGTGGAAAGAATATTATGGTTGACTTAGTATCCCTCTGTTTTGCTTCCAGGAGGGGGATATCTGGCCAAACCGCACAGCGGAAATCAGCATCATCTTCAAACCCCAAGAAGCCAAACTTTACCAGCACACCATGTACTGTGATGTCACAGGTATTGCTTAGCCTAATATTGCTGTAGTTAAAATGAATATTTATTTTAAATGTGTAACAAATATCATTAAGTTGCCTACTTATTTTATAGTTAATCGTTGAGTGACTTGCATGTGTGTATTTAAGCTCATCTGTCATAGAATATCTTACATTTGCATTCATTTGCCAGAGCTTAGTTCCAAGAAAGGGTGGTAACCTTAGGAAATGTCAGTCTTTTGGAATTTTTGGTCCATAACCAAAATTCATAAATACTATAAAATTTTTTGGACCTGTCCTTTCATTCTTCATATTATTAAGATTTTTTTTAATTGTCTAATAGAGACTGATCTGTCTGTATTTTCCAAAAAAGAATGCTTTGGTTGATATATCACACCTGCTTATATCTATATTGATTTCCTTGGGGCAATTTATAATGTCCTGCCTTGTTTTATTGTTGGTTGAAATTCATGCATTTATCACATATACTAAATGTGGTTGGTTTTATTTAGGGACTTGTTAAGCTTAGTTAGGCTTTTCATAAAGGGAGAGTGTGTAGCTTGGCAATCAAACCAGCAAAAGTAAGGGGTGGCTGAGCAAATATATATTGTTACTTTTTTTTTTAATTTTGCCAATTCAATGTATTGCTTCAATGTATGAAGCCAGTGATGTATTACGGATGTCCTCATGCAGGCAGAGAGGCTCGTTTGCCACTGCGTATAAAGGGAGAAGGCATGGGACCCAAACTGCAGTTTAACTTTGATCTTCTAGACATTGGCAACATTTTTGTTGGCTCCAAACACAACTATGAGGTATGAGTAAGCACACGACTGTCCTTGCAAAAGTCATCTCTAGCAATAGATTAGCTACTGGTATACCTAAAACCCCCAGCTAATTTGACTTTATACTGAAAATGAAACCATGTGCGTCTTTGGAACCATTAAGATGTTATTTAAAGATGGATCGCTGGAAGTCATTTAATCATACAAAACTTTGAAAACATAGTAAAGTGTAGTATAGTATAATATAACAAAAAATATTTTTCTTCATCAGTTCCATGTGCAGGCCTATTTGGCTATAATTTTATGATTTCTGCACATTTAAAATGTTTGTAAGTGTATCACCTTTGAAAGGAGAGAAATTATATCTGTTATTATTCACCGAAATTCACTAAGCTTGAGGTGGATAATTGTTTTAGTATAAATACACAGGTGATTATTTTTTAAAAAGTATTAAAATAATTTATTTCAAACTTCAAAAGCATGCCAATGCACGCAGACTTGTGTCACTTATCTATGCCCGCTTGCATAAAATACTGAAATTGATAAAATAAATCACAATTCCACCTTAACTTTGAATAGTTTTAGACCAAACTTCATAGCATCTTTAGTACTTTTAGGAACAGCATTTTCTTTCATAATTTGTAATTTTTCCTCCCTTATGGTGACAAAGCAATTGGTGACTGGCGATTATCAAGGAATAGTCCAAATTTCTCGACCAATCAACGCATGTGATTTTCTGTAATCACCTGTGAACATACATATATATACAGAGAGAGAGAGAGAGAGAGAGAGAGAGAGAGAGAGAGAGATTCTTTTAATTAACCTAATTAAAATATATATATATTTTGGAAACTTATTTGTATTTGAAAATGGGACAGATACATTTAAAAAAAAATTCAATCTGTTAGTGCAGGTTTTTCTGATTCTAAATTAGCTAATCATAATCTAACCATAACACTATACACTAAGCCAAAAGGTCTTATTTGATTAAATTCAAGAAATATCCAAATGGTTAGCAAATACAGTGATTAATATCACAATCTAATGTCATTTCACCTCAACTGAATTTGTTTCCATGCACTCTACTTGGCTCACTGTGCCTTTTCAAACTACAATTATTAGCAACAGATTGTAATTTTGTGCTGTATCTGCTCTTACCTTTACTCAAGGTTCTTGTGAGCAATAAGGGACTTATAGATGCTCCCTATAGGCTCATGCCTCCCACTACAGCTATTGGCCTGTGCTTTTCCTTCAGCCCACCTGAGGGTATGGTACCACCCGAGGCCTGCCATGTTTTGGAGGTCCGCTTCTCCTCTGACAAACTGGGCACCTTCTCCGAGGAGTTTTATTTTAATGTTTTGGGGAATCCCCAACCTCTCATCCTCACATTTAGGTAACTGACTTATTGTTGACTGCTTTTGCCAATGTGGTGCTGCTCCTGAAGCCCATTGTTTTTCAAGGACACATCATAGTCCTGTTTTTAAAACTCACCTGTTTTTTCCATGTAGTTTCTAGCCTTTTGTTATACAGATTAATTAAGTGTGTTATGGTTTCACCTGTATAAATATTGAGCCACAGTTTGGTGAAAATTCTATAATTCACTTGCCATTCTTGCCATGTCTTTCAGAGTAAGATGGATTACTGTTGAAAATGCTGAAAATAGATATTTCAGGAGCGCCACTCTTCACTTACAAATTAATTTATTTTGCTCTCCCTGTCACAATCCCATTTTCTCTCAGTTTTAAGAAGCCTTTTGTTTCTTATGAAGTAAATAAAGAATGAACCAGTCACTTACTTTTCATGTTGCAGGACCAGTGACCTTCACTTTTCAATGGTCAGTGGAATAAATTTAAATAAAAAGCTCTTTGTCCTGTTGTTTGTTGCAGGGGGTGTGTAATGGGCCCGACATTTCATTTTAACATTCCTGAACTCAACTTTGGAGAGGTATCCTTCGGTAAGTGAAATTTGTATTGACAACAGCCATAATCACCTGTTTACCAAAAACCCCAGAACCACTTCCTATTTTCCTGATTATTTTCACTGTTTATTTGGATCTACTCTCTGCATTGACCCCAAAAGGCTTTCCTCACACACTGACCTGCTCACTTAGCAATACCTCATTGGTGTCTATGAGTTTTGGCCTGCGGATCCCTGGAGATGGGATGGGGAGAGATAGTGTGACCAGTACAGAGCAGGTAACAGAGCTGAATAGGAATGACTGGAAGCCAGGAGACAAGGCATCTGAGAGGCCTCAAGAATTCAGAGTGACACCCAGTTCAGGCACTATCCAGGCTCAGAGCCAACTGGACATCAAGGTAGGACTCTTTGTTTTATATACCCTCCCTTGACCCTTCAGTGCATGCTCCCACTGCAAATTTGACAAATTAGAATTGATTTCACTATGCAAAGGTTAGCCTGAATCACTTCAGCTTGACTGTCTTGTCTGCCCTTTTTAACAATAGTCTCCCAAGAGAAAAACAAACTCTTTCATCATTTTTTTTCTTTTTCCTTCAGAATTGACTGAAGAGATCTCAAAATTTGAAATCCATTGAATATAGAACAGACTTCTAATCCCTAATCAGCTTAAGACAGTGCCTTTATTTATTTATTTGGTTTTAAAAGGCTTGCTGTTGTTAAAAATAAAAAAAAAGAATAAGCAGACAAAAAAAAAAAACCCACAACAGAAGCTTAAACAACTCTTTTAGCCCCATCACCTTGGGTCTCTTACCAGCTGTCTGGCACTGTGTGTACCTTTCGGCCAGTGTTTTTTTCCATCAGCAATAGCTGTTATATGCTTTGAAAGGACTAATATGCTGGCTTTGTCTGGGTGCCTGTGGGCTTGTCTGAAGTTGGGGTGTCTCCTGTCAGTATGCAGAATGTCTTGATCTCATTCTGCAGTAGTTCTGTCAAGTGTGTGAACTTAAATAATGTCCGGTTTTTCAGAAAGATCTGCCCGAGTCACCAGCAGCTGGCTCTTGCTTCTCTGGGTGAGGGCTCTCACAGCCGGGTGTGTTGTTGTTTGCACCCATTTTTCAGTTCAATTATGGCTCATTCTGTGCAAAAAACCTGGCATATTAAGTACAAAACTGGCACGAGTCTAAGCTCACCATGCACTGTATAAGGCAACATGCAAAGTGTCGTCATCCTCTCAATTAAAGATACATGAATTAGGATTTCCCAAACAATGGGAAGCCAGGAAAAAAATATGGAGAAATGGGATATTCATATTCTTCTTGATTGATTTATTTTGGGAAGTAAGCAACAGATGGTTTTGCATGTGGTTTTGTCCAAAAAACAGGTGTAAATTAGCAGCAGACATGTTGCTCTGAGCAGGATAGCCACTGTTGGGAAGTGCGTGGTTTCCTCACACAAATGAACAGCTGACATGTTTGACATTTTTTTTTTACTCATTCTCATAGACATTTTGTGCCATAATACAAGATTTCCGATCTTTGGTAAAAGAAAGGATACTCCTAGTAAGGGAAAGTGCTTTAATACTGATCGTCAATTGGGCTGCTTATGCCATACAGATCTGGCAACCATGATCAGAGCAAACATCACAAACATATACATCAGTTTTCTCACATCTAACAAAGTTAACTCACTAAACAATAAACTTTTGTGACAGCTTTGTTACGTTGGCAATTTTCCAAATGTTATAGAGGACGCAAGTGAAGACAACACAAATGGAATGCAATAATTGCACCCTTTCATGTAAAATTGATTCCATTGTACACAGTAGTCTTTTCATTATTGTATCATCAGCTATATCAATGCCATTCATACTGTTTACTTGCCCTGACAGAAGAATAAAAACTTCCTTTATTACCATATTTATCTCTGTATTACTGAACTTGAATTTTCTCTTGAGCCTTAATCTTTTTTTGGCAACTCTGTTGTTTACACTTTTTCCTATTTCACAGTAGCTTTTAAACTCCAATAAACAGAATGTATTTATTAGGCATCCCAGGCACAGTTTATGTGATGAGCTATAGCCTCAGTAAATTAAACATTATTGTCAGACTCATGGTAGATCTTTTGAGGCCACAAGAAGTCATATGTTTCACTGCACCTGCTCACATATGCACATACACCTGGCCCTCAGGACCACTTCATGATGGCTGCCCTGGACTAGGAAGTGCTAACTAAAGATCTCTGCTGCAGTATTATTGGTTAGCATCTAGCTGCCATGACTAGTGTCTGTCTGTGATTTACTTGTATTAGGTTTACTTGGTCAGTACTCAAATGACTGCAGAACAGAACAACTGTCTGAACTGCATTTTAAAAAAAATCTCCTTTTGGGATAATTCTGGATTTGGGGATAATTCCAATAATTATATACACAATACATATTATTTAAAGAAATCCAGTAGCTGTAATATTGTTTATTTTTCCCCATAGGGTACAACTGAAGGCGAGTAGTATTTTAATAATATAATATTTACTGTATATATACAACTATGCCTACATGTGTGTCCGTTGCAGGTGACCTTGTGCTCCAATACAGTGCAGCAGTACTGTTTGGCACTGGTGGTGGATGTGCATGGAGTTGGAGAGGAGGTGTTAGCGCTCCCAATTGAGGCTAGGTAGGACATTTATTGTGACACCCTCAAATCTGTTCATGAAGCATATATAGTGTCTTGCAAAAGTGTTCAACCCCCTTGGTGTTTGTCCTGTTTTGTTGCATTACAAGATGGAATTAAAATTGATTTTATGGGGGTTAACACCATTTGATTTACACAACACGCCTACCACTTTAAAAGTGCAAATTGTTGTTTTATTGTGACACAAACAATAATTAAGATGAAAAAAATAAATCTGGAGTGTGCATAGGTAGTCACCCCCTTTCGTGTGAAACCCCTAATAAGAGCTGGTCCAACCAATTAATTTCAGAAGTCACATAATTAGTTGATTAAGATCCATCTGTCTGCAATCAAAGTGTCACATGATCTGTCACATGCTGTCTGTATAAGGCTACATCCACACGACAACGGCAACGAGATGTTATTTAAAATATATCGCGTCCAAATGGGCAACAATCAGTAAAATATCAGGTCCATATGGCAACGCAACGCTTGCTGAAAACGATGCAATACACATGCCACACCTCTAGGGGCGCTGTAAGACGGTCCCTTCGGAGACACCAGAACAATAGAAGTAGTAAGGACGCATGCGCATAAACTATTATGCGCGAGACTTCATATTAGCTACAAAGTCAGGAAAATCTGTTTGTAAAATTACATTATAATGACCAAATACAATGAAAAGTATTTTTTCCAGTCTCACCTGTGAAAGGTAATCCCATGTGATCTCGTTTGGACGGCAAACCTGTTGGTACAGTTAAACGCAGCTAATCTTTATTCTCCGCTTTGACCTCTCCAAAATGGCGACGAGGATGATATGATTCTACGCGGAAGGCGGCGTCTTTAATGGTCCGGAATAAATTGAATGATACACGTTGATGGATTAATTTGTTGTTTCTCACCTGTGAAAGGTAATCCCATATGATCTCGTTTGGACGGTAAACCTGTTGGTACAGTTAAACGCAGCACATGAATCTTTATTCTCCGCTTTGACCTATCCAATATGGCGACGAGGATGACGTATGATTCTACGCGGAAGGCGGCGTCTTTAATGGTCCAGAATAAATTGAATGCTACATGTTGATGGATTAATTTCTTCTACGCCCTTTTTGAGGAATGTATTGTAGGACTTAAACCCACATCTGAAGAGGTAAGATCGCTCCTTTTTTTCCCTATTTTTGCTGGCGGGATTGACTCTGCCCTAAGGGCAGAGTCTCTCTCTCTCTCTCACTTTGCACCATTACACAATAAATATTCACAGTGAAAATATTTTGTAAGCGCGTTTCATGAACCAAGTTATAGGATTTGTTGACAACTCGCATCGAGTTCGTTACACTTCTACCCGGCGTGAAGCACTCACAGTCATGTGGTTGTGATGTCATCGTAAACAAATCCGTTCTACTCATCCAGACGACTTCACAACGGCAACGTTGCCAGATCTTTCCACTCTGGAACCCGTTCTCAAAAAGATTGCGTTTTGGGCACCCAAAACGCCGGTGCCATGTGGACGCCAGGCCTAAACGATAAGCAATTGTATCGGAGTCACCTGAATCCGTTGCCGTGTGGACAGGGCCTGAATCAACCTGTTCTGGATGGACCCTGACTCTGCAACATGACAACCAAGGAGCACTCCAAACATGTCAGAGACAAAGTTGTGAAGATGTATGGATCAGGATTGGGTTATAAAAAATATCCCAAACTTTGAATATCCCATGGAGCACCATTAAATCCATTATAGCAAAATAGAAAGAATATGCCACCATGACAAACCTGACAAGAGAAGGCCACCCACTAAAACTCACAGACCATGCAAGAACGGCATTAATCAGAAATGCAACAAAGACACCAAAGATAACACTGAAGGAGCTGCAAAGATCCACAGCAGAGATGGGAGTATCTGTCCATAGGACCACTTTAAGCCGTGCACGCCACAGAGTGGGGCTTTATGGAAGAGTGGCCAGAAAAAAAGTCATTGCTTAAGAAAACACATTTGGAGTTTGCCCAACAGCATGTGGCAGACTCCCCAAACACATGGTCAAATGAGACGAAAATTCATCTTTTTAGCCATCATGGGAAATGCCATGTGTGGTGCAAACCCAACACCCTGAGAACACCATTCCTACAGTGAAGCATGGTGGTGGCAGTATCATGCTGTGGGGATATCTTTCATCTGCAGGGACAGGAAAGCTGGTCAGGACTGAAGGAAAGATGGATGGCACTAAATACAGGGCAATTCTGGAGGACAACTTGTTTGAATCAGCCCGAGGTTTGAGACTGGGACAAAGGTTCACATTCCAGCAGGACAATGAGCCTAAACATACTGCTAAAGCTACACTGGAGTGGTTTAAATGGAAACATTTAAATGTCTTGGAATGGCCTAATCAAAGCCCAGACCTCAATCCAGTTGAGAATCTGTGGTATAACTTGAAGATTGCTGTACACTAATGCAACGCATCTAACTTGAAGGAGTTGGAGCAGTTTTGCCTTGAGGAACGGGCAAAAATCCCAGTGGCTAGATGTGCTAAGCTAATAGAGACATACCCCAAGAGACTTGCAGCTGTAATTGCAGCAAAAGGTGGCTCTATAAAGTATTGACTTCGGGGGGTGAATACCTATGCACACTCCAGATTTTTTTTGTTTTGTTTTGTATCTTAATTATTGTTTGTGTCACAATCAAACAACAACTTTCACCGTTAAAGTTGTAGGCTTGTTGTGTAAATCAAATGGTGCCCCCCCCCCCCCCCCCCCAAAAAAAAAAATCCATTTTAATTCCAACTTGTAATGTGAAAAAACAGGACAAACACCAAGGGGGATGAATACTTTTGCAAGACACCAAGTATACAGTATAAAGGTTAATTCTTTGCTGATGACTCTCTTTACAGCTGTGTTGTTCCTGAAGTGCACCTGAAGACTTCCGTGCTTCAGTTTCAGCACTGCTTCCTGGGTTATCCCTATGAGCAGACCATTACACTGATTAATGACACAAACCTCCCTGCATGTTATGGCCTTCTAGCCCAGGTAAAATGACTAAGTTCATTATCTTGTAGTTAAGGATAGGAAAGGAAATCTTGAGATAAACATGACTGAGAAGAGGATTAAGGCTCTTCTTATCCCAAGTATTACACAATTAAATAGGCAGTACTGTATATTATGCATGTCTCTCTGACCAGCATGTGAACGAGACTGTGTACATTATAGGCTTTTATAGACCCCCGACTGCCAATGACACATTTTATGATGAACTTTAATGATATTCTTAAAGAATGTGACAATAACAAAGAAATTATTATCATGGGGGATTTTAATCTTAACTGGGAGGAGAAAGCTAAAAGTTATTACACACAAATACCATTTAGAACAGCTGATAAAAGGCCCTACCAGAATCACAAAATGTTCACGTACACAACTTGATCTTTTTTTCTCTAACAAACCTGAAAGGATAACTAAAACTTATAATCTGATCACTGGCTTGTCTGACCACAATTTAACCCTGGTGGCAAGGAAACTAACTAAAAAAAGATTTAAGAGCTATACTTTAGCTTCACGGCAAACAATTGTTAACTGTATACTTAAAAGTAAACAGGAAACATTTGATAATGAGATAAAGTCTGAAAATCTGGAACATAGTTGTCAATTATTTACATCTAAAATCAACACTGTCAGAGATAAACACACTGTTAAAATCAAGAGAAAAAATAAAAACCAGGTTAACCTGCCTTGGTTTAATGAAAATCTCTGGCAACTGATGAAGAGTAGAGACACTGCCTTAAAAAAGGCCATTAAAACCAAAAGAGACACAGATATACTGGTTTACAAAGGCCTAAGGAACAAAGTCATAAACAAACTAAGATTAGCCAAGTCGCACTCCTTTCTCCAACTTATGAATGATGCTAAAGGCAACAGCAGCGAAATTTGGAAAAGCATCAACAGTTTATTAAGGAAAGCTCAACACCACATTGAGGATATCCAGCTCACAGTTCAGGGCCAGATGATAGACGACAATGCAAAAATTGCCTCCATTTTTAATTCTTTTTTTATAGACTCTGTTCAGGAACTAGGAAATAATTTTAAACCTAGGGAACAATTCACAGACCTGAATGCTGTGGGACAGGGTTTCCACCTAGCCACAGTCACTGAAGAGGAAGTAAAGAAAGTGATTTGCTCCCTAAAAAATTCAAAAAGCAAAGATGCTTCCCATCAGGACACAGTGTTTATCAAAAAACACTCAACCACTCTAATCCCCTCTGTTACTCATTTGGTAAATCTCTCAATCACTCACAGTTTTTTTCCTTCACACTGGAAACAGGCCATTGTAACTCCAATTTACAAATCTGGTGATCGCCATATAGTTAGTAATTAAAGACCCATAAGCATCTTACCAGTAATCTCTAAAATTGCAGAGAAAGTAGTCATAAATCAACTTATAGACCACATAAACAGCTGTAACCCAGGTCTAGACTCAGCTCAATTTGGATTCAGAAAATATCACTCTACAGAAACAGCCATCCTCCATTTAACAGAGCAAATCAGACAAGGTTTGGACAAAGGTGGAGTTGTTGGAGCTGTGTTCTTAGACTTAAGTAAAGCCTTCGACACAGTTAATCATAATGTCCTCATGTCTAAACTTTCCAACTTTAACCTTTCCTCCAACACACTTGCATGGATATCATCATACCTATCCGATAGAAGGCAGTGTGTGAAAATTAAAGATGCACGCTCCAGCTACCTGAGGAGCACAATGGGTGTACCTCAAGGATCTGTGTTAGGCCCACTACTTTTCAGCTTATACATTAATGACCTCCCACAGTACTGTCATGACGTAGAAGTGCAGCTCTACGCTGATGACACTGTCTTATATGTACATGCAAAATCAGCCCAGCAAGCTGCAACTAAATTAACCAATGCCCTGGTTGGAGTTGCTAAGTGGCTCAACCGATCCTGCCTTACCCTGAATGTAAGCAAAACAAAAGGCATGTTCTTCTCCAAAACTAACCTAAACATCTCAGATGTAAACATCTGCATCAAAGGTGAACAGATTGAGACTGTCAGCGAATTTGAATATCTTGGTGTACTACTTGATCGAAACCTGAGTTTCAAAAAACACATCAAGAAGATGACAAAAACTATTAAATACAACTTGGCTACCTTCAGACAGATCAGATCCTCTCTATCCACAGAGGCTGCAAAAATATTTCTGCATGCTCTTATTTTCTCACACATCTCATACTGTATCACCTGCTGGGGGCAGGCTAGTCAAACAACAATCAGGCCCTTAGAATCATTGTAAAAACAGGCACTGAAAATATTTGACAAGAAGACACTTAGATACCACCACTGTGACATACTACATAGGCACAATTTCCTAACTTTTGATAATTTCAGATTTTTTTCAAATGTATGGCTTGGCTCCCACCTGTTTGCAAAAGTTTGTCTGTTACCGTGGCTCTGTAAGGTCCACTAGAATAGCTTCTGTACATAGCTGCACTGTACCCTTTTGCTATTCAGCATTTAGACAGGCAGCCTTTTCTGTTAAAGCTATCACACAATGGAACACCATTTCAGACAACTTAAAGGAACAGTCCACCGTATTTCCATAATGAAATATGCCCTTATCTGAATTGAGACGAGCTGCTCCGTACCTATCCGAGCTTTGCGCGACCTCCCAGTCAGTCAGACGCAGTCAGACGCGCTGTCACTCCTGTTAGCAATGTAGCTAGGCTCAGCATGGCCAATGGTATTTTTTGGGGCTGTAGTTAGATGCGACCAAACTCTTCCGCGTTTTTCCTGTTTACATAGGTTTATATGACCAGTGATATGAAACAAGTTCAGTTACACAAATTGAAACGTAGCGATTTTCTATGCTATGGAAAGTCAGCAGTATAATGACAGGCGTACTAACACCTTCTGCGCGCTTCGGCAGCGCATTGATACGGAGCTCAGATATCAATGCGCTGCCGAAGCGCGCAGAAGGTGTTAGTACCCCTGTCATTATAGTGCGGACTTTCCATAGCATAGAAAATCACTACGTTTCAATTTGTGTAACTGAACTTGTTTCATGTCACTGGTCATATAAACCTATGTAAACAGGAAAAACGCGGAAGAGTTTGGTCGCATCTAACTACAGCCCCAAAAAATACCGTTGGCCATGCTGAGCCTAGCTACATTACTAACAGGAGTGACAGCGCGTCTGACTGACTGGGAGGTCGCGCAAAGCTCGGATAGGTACGGAGCAGCTCGTCTCAATTCAGATAAGAGCATATTTCATTATGGAAATACGGTGGACTGTTCCTTTTAAAAAACTGTGACATGCTTGGTGACTTTAAAGCAAACATAAAAAAAAACACCTAAAACTCTCGCAACAATGTACCCACTAACTGTGTGTGTGTGTGTGTGTGTGTGTGTGTGCGCGCGCACGCGCGCGTGTGCGTGTATGCGTATCTGTGAGGGGTACTTCCTTATTGTATTGTCTTCGCTTGCTGAGTGACGTTTTATCTGGGGTTTTTTGTACTCTTTATGTCAGTACTTGCTGAGTAATATTTGATGTTTTATCTGTATTGTTTTTATTTGTATTCTTCATGTCAACACTTGCTGAGTGATTTTATCTGTGCCATTAAGTAGGGACTGCAGATGTAAATTAGCCTAAGGCTAACTCTGGTGCAATGCATCAAATGGCAACATTTATGTTTTTAATTGCACATGGTCCCTTTCAAATAAAATGAAAATGTCTGTGTATATGTAGGAGTATGAGGAGAATCCGTCTCTACTGTACTCTACTGCTTATCCACGAGGTGTGATTCAGCCATCTAGTACTGAGCAGATTCCTCTGGTTCTTCAGGCTAAAACAGTGGGCCAAGTGCAACTTACTGCTCTCATTGCAATTTTAGGCCAACAGGATCCTCCACTGGTGAGCGTGTGTGTATGTGAGCACATATGTATCAGACAGAGATACAGGCAAAGAGACTTGACCAGTGCATATTTTCATGCCTACTACAGTGTATATTATTTCAATATCACTACATATTGACTCAGCAGTAATTTTCAATTTCATTCAATGCCCCCTTCCTCCTTTCCATCTCCCACAGGAATTGCTCCTGTCCTGTATTGGCCAGGGTCCAGCTGTTTCCCTCTCTGCCACCGAGCTACACTTTGGCACCATCCCAGTGCTCACTGACATCCCAAGGACACTGCAGTTGTTCAACCAGTCCCCTATCCCGGCCTGTTTCTTGGCACAAATGGTGGGTCTAGCCCTATTTTAATCGTAGCCAAAGTGTGACAAGAAGTGACAGGTATACTTTCTCTTTATACTTGGCCATGCTTTTTTCCTACAATCCACATGCTAGTTAAATTTTACTCTTAATTAATTCTGAGCTTAATTGAGTGTATAATGAATTAGGTGATTGACTTGGCTTGGTGATTGGTTTGTTGGCTCTGGAGTTAATTAGCTCTCAGTGGCTGCACATTAAACACTGCCCTGTCATTCCTTTTCTATTAGACTAAACAGTTGTATCAGGCCACAGTCTGATGCAGAAGGAAGTAGTCTTCTTTATTGTCTGTTCTTTAAAAAAAAAGAAAAAGTGATATTTTTGAGGCTTAGTCCAATCGCCCAATAACCAACACTTGCTGGCCACTTTAATAGGAACACCGGTACCCCTACTCATTCATGCAATTATCCAATGATGTGGCAGCAGTGCAAAGGATAATATCATGCAGATACCGGTCAAGAACTTCAGTTACTGATGAGAACAAACGTGCAGAAAAATTTAATATCAGTGACTAAGACAGTGGTTTATTGTGAAACAAAAAAGCCTCCAGTGTGGGCATAAATGCCTTGTTGTTGAGCAAGGTCAGAATTGTTCAGAGTCACAAAGATCACATTTCCCCCCATTCTGATGCTTACATGTACTCTTAGGTTGTATCTAATTTTGAATGCATGTGGGCCACTGCACACATGTTGACATTAGGTGTCATCAGTGGTGGAATTTTTGCCATTCTTAAAGTTGCACCATTAAATAAATTCTCTGACCATATCTCTCCCTGTTGAACTGTATCTGACCCCTAATGAACTGTACATTGGTAAAGCAAGAGGCTTAATAAAGCTTTTTTTTCCCAGCTCCAATGAAGCACAGATTTTCCTAAATTATATTACAGGCCTTCAAAGATGTGGGCTTCCACCCAGGCAGAAGTGCGATAGTGTGTCAAGAGTATTTTTTTTTTAAATAATATCTGATTAATTTGTTTTTTATATGTTTGTGGAGGTGTCTTTAGTAATCCTTCATACTAAAGAAGTGTTTGGATTTTGGAACAACTAGACATTTATTTCAATTTTAAACCTCTCCAACGTGATGAAGTTCAAACAATCAGTGGTGTTAAACCTTGCTAATGCAACCCTGATCGGATTATTGAAATTTCAGCCCTCTTGCTTTTCATTTGGATTCTTATCTCAAGGGGAAACCATCCTGTTTTTGAACCAGTCCCCTATTGACTGACACTCTCTCTCTGCTCTGTGTGTGTGTGTAAGTGTAATAAAAGCTGAGACAGCGTCTATGACTCCCAGATGACACCTCTGTATTCTCGCATGGCTGAAACAATTTGTCTCCTTTGCTGAGTGCCATCATCACTGAAGAGAATGATGTGCTTGCCATTTTCCTCTGCTCCAAGGGCAATCTTTGCTGCTGTTTGTACCACTGATTTGATTGTACGACAGACTATTCCTTTTTGTTCTGGGAACTAAAGAGTTGGCAACAGACTTGAGGCTGTAAAACTGCCCACAATGTCTTGTAAGAGCATTCATTATTGTGTCGAGTCTGATTCAAACTGGAGTCCAGGGTGTAGGCTCTGGTTCTTAGTTTGGTTGTCCTCCATTCATCCTCCACATTGGCAGAGCTGAGTGCTAATATGATTCGGGAGAGTACATAGACTGTGAAAGTGTGTCTTGAAGGTCATTTGTAGAATTCTGGCTTACGCACAGCAACTTTAAAGAACTGGGGTGAATTTCTGCTGAAATAGCAATGTAATTGCACATGTACATTTCAAAAATAATGTTAACATTCAAATGCAGCTCTACATGCATTAATTTTAACTGAGCTTTCCTACTATTCTATAATAAAGTTTTAATTCATTTCATAACCATTTTACATGATAAATAGTTTAACCATATTAAGCGACAGGATCTATGAGCATCTCTAAAGGCTAATTTACAGCAGAACCGTTTGTGAGGCATTTTTCAGTTGCCTGTCTGACATCCACCTTTTGTTACAAATAGAATTGCATTGGATTCAATGCAGCAGTTTAGACTGCTAGTGCTTCAAACGCATATTATGTCCACAGAAACACAGTATAAGCTTTTTAAATGCTTCAGTTCTGTTTTTTAGTGCGCAAAGCCTGCTGTTGCATTCTCAAATCTTGAAAATCGCACTTCAGAAATGGAGGCAGTATAAACTGATAAATGCGTACGTTCACTTAAGTTTCACTCACATCTACATCACGCTTGCTGTATAAATTATTTTTAAGATTTGTGGTTTTACCTTAATATAGTTGAAAGTGTTATGTTGTAATTTGGGCTTTACTTACAGTTTTGTGACATGGTGGTGTAGGTGGTTAGCACTGTTGCCTCACAACAAGAAGGTTCTGGGTTAGAGCCCAGTGGCTGACAGGGGCCTTTCTGTGTGGAGTTTGCATGTTCTCCCCATGTCTGCGTGGGTTTCTTCCGGGTGCTCCATACGAAAAAGAACAGTAAAGAACTTCTAAGAATTTACCACTGTCTTAGTAGTAAATCATTATAAATATAAGGATAAATCCTTATAAGGATTTATAAATAAATATATATGCCATGTATGATTTACTCCTGAAAGTGGCCCATTTTGCATTTTCCTCATACAAATTCATTCATCTCATCTCATTATCTCTAGCCGCTTTATCCTTCTACAGGGTCGCAGGCAAGCTGGAGCCTATCCCAGCTGACTACGGGCGAAAGGCGGGGTACACCCCAGACAAGTCGCCAGGTCATCACAGGGCTGACACATAGACACAGACAACCATTCACACTCACACCTACGGTCAATTTAGAGTCACCAGTTAACCTAACCTGCATGTCTTTGGACTGTGGGGGAAACCGGAGCACCCGGAGGAAACCCACGCAGACACGGGGAGAACATGCAAACTCCACACAGAAAGGCCCTCGCCGGCCCCGGGGCTCGAACCCAGGACCTTCTTGCTGTGAGGCGACAGCGCTAACCACTACACCACCGTGCCGCCCCTCATACAAATTTTTTATGAAAATCTAGTATGTGGGGCGGCACGGTGGTGTAGTGGTTAGCGCTGTCGCCTCACAGCAAGAAGGTCCTGGGTTCGAGCCCCGGGGCCGGCGAGGGCCTTTCTGTGTGGAGTTTGCATGTTCTCCCTGTGTCCGCGTGGGTTTCCTCCGGGTGCTCCGGTTTCCCCCACAGTCCAAAGACATGCAGGTTAGGTTAACTGGTGACTCTAAATTGACCGTAGGTGTGAATGTGAGTGTGAATGGTTGTCTGTGTCTATGTGTCAGCCCTGTGATGACCTGGCGACTTGTCCAGGGTGTACCCCGCCTTTCGCCCGTAGTCAGCTGGGATAGGCTCCAGCTTGCCTGCGACCCTGTAGAAGGATAAAGCGGCTAGAGATAATGAATGAATGAATGAATCTAGTATGTATGAAGTGAACATTGTGCATGGTTTTTACAGATAATGTGTATGATGAATTACACTGTCTTTGTATGCTTCATGTAATGTTTGTAGTTTTAAATTATATTTTACAGTTTAAAATGTATATGCCTTTTATATGTAAATCCAACACAAACATATGTGGATTTACATATAAAAGGCATGTACATTTTAAACTGTAAAATACAATTTAAAACTACAAACATTACATGAAGCATACAAAGACAGTGTAATTCATCATACACATTATCTGTAAAAACCATGCACAATGTTCACTTCATACATACTAGATTTTCATAAAAAATTTGTATGAGGAAAATGCAAAATGGGCCACTTTCAGGAGTAAATCATACATGGCATATATATTTATTTATAAATCCTTATAAGGATTTATCCTTATATTTATAAGGATTTACTACTAAGACAGTGGTAAACTCTTATAAGTTCTTTACTGTTCTTTTTCAGTTCAAAGACATGAACTGTGGTTAACATGGGATGGCCTTGGGCTGAAGTGCCCAAGAGTGGCGGCGCACATGTACACAGCGGCTTTGCTCTCCTATGATGAACTAAATTTCGTTGTACATTTGTGTAGTGATGGGCGGCACGGTGGTGTAGTGGTTAGCACTGTCGCCTCACAGCAAGAAGGTCCTGGGTTCGAACCCCGTGGCCGGCGAGGGCCTTTCTGTGTGGAGTTTGCATGTTCTCCCCGTGTCCGCGTGGGTTTCCTCCGGGTGCTCCGGTTTCCCCCACAGTCCAAAGACATGCAGGTTAGGTTAACTGGTGACTCTAAATTGACCGTAGGTGTGAGTGTGAATGGTTGTCTGTGTCTATGTGTCAGCCCTGTGATGACCTGGCGACTTGTCCAGGGTGTACCCCGCCTTTCGCCCGTAGTCAGCTGGGATAGGCTCCAGCTTGCCTGCGACCCTGTAGAACAGGATAAAGCGGCTACAGATAATGAGATGAGATGAGATGAGATTTGTGTAGTGACAATAAAGGTATTCTATTCTATTCTATTCTATTCTTCTACTGTTGTTGCACACTTGAATTAAGAGGAGTCAAAACTTAGTGTGGCTTTTGACTGTGTGTTTACTGATGCACATTTTGTCAACTCAAACTCTGCAAAATACAGACATAATGCAGTGTTACGCCACACGTTTCATACAGTCTCGTCTTGCTCGGCGCACCACATCACAATGAATGTGCCTAGCCGCATACTCCCCCTTGTGGCGGGACGGAGGAACAACCTCTCCCAACGCATTACATCTCCATATAAACCACAGGAGCACAGACCATCCTGTGAGCCACACAACTAAATGGAAGAACACAACTGTCTCAACATTATCACAAAATAATAATGAAGTAAATAAAATAAACGAGATAAATAAAATAATATGTAACGGTTGTAGCTTATTTTAACTCTTCTTGTAGGGGGGGGGTAGCTTATTTTAACTCTTTTAACTCTTCTTATCCTTACACTGTATATTCAACTTTGCACCGTGTTGCTATTATTGTATATAAAAATGAATGTGCCTAGAGAAGTACAACAGGAAGTATTACCTTCTGTGAACCAGTGCAGGGATATTTTTAACCCATTTTGAAAAACTGGCTTTGCATTACTGCTTAAACAAAGACTTAAAATTCCTGTCCCATTACAAAGCACTTTTGGGGATGCACACTATTATTAATGGTACTCCATTTCAAAGAAATAAGCTACATCACCCAACTACTAACTACATTCAACAGACTCAACTATTTTATCTGTAAAGAAACAAAGAACAATTCGGCTGTGAAATGAAAATCTGTTGTTGTGACACAGAATATTACACAATAAAGGGAATCAAAAGAATAAAAATAACAAAACTAAATAAAAACAAGCTGTTTTTGCCACCAAAATATCACTGCGTTGACTTGTCGGCTCAGTTTTGCGAAGATTTAATTTGATTGGATATTTAAGCAGCAACCTAGCCATTTTTGAAAGGGTTCTGTCTGCACCTATGGTCATGAAAATACTGAGAATATATACAGTAAATCAGAACTCTTATGATATTTTCTTGTTCCATGATTCTGAAAATACAGGCCTCTTTCTTAACATCCTGCAGGCATATGTATTCCACTTGAGAGGAATTTGTAACCAAAAAAGTTTGTAATTTAATATTTAATTAACAATATGTACTTCCACATGTACTTGAAATTAGTAGAAGCTCTATCTCTGCATTCGGTCTCGTTACCTTTCTGTTTCACCATGGTTGAATGGAACAAGAGACGTAGATGGGTTGTAATGAATGCAACTAGCTGCATGAGCCATGCAGAAAAAGATAAATAATATGCCATTAATGAGAATAACCCCCACACACCAGTCCTCCCTTACTTTGAAAATCCCAATTAAAACCTTATCCAGGAGATGTCACTCAATACACTACATTACTGATATTAAGCCTTTCAGCTAGTTTACAATGCTTTCAAGAGGAGAAAAAAATCAAGCTGGAGGGAGTGCTGTGTGTTGGTGCTGAGTAAAAAAAAAAAGAAAAATCTGCAGGGATAAAAATCAAAAGTGAATATGAAGCATCTTGCTTATGAAGTTATGCTCTGTCAAAATACCTCACTGTAGGTGCTAGGGTCCCATAGTTATTAAAACACAAGCAGAACACTTATTAATTGCATTACACTGCCTGCATGCTTCCTCAATCTGATAGATTAGCCTTGTCTGTCTACAAATTCCCTCTTCCTCTCATGCTATCCTCTTCTACTCCTTGCAGCCATTATCCTGAGATCATCCTTAGATTAATGGTCGATGGCAGGAGAACACAGACATACACATATACACATTCTGGTTCATTCTGAAGTGATCATGACTATACCCTACTCTGTCTAAAAATTTCACCCTTGAGAGTAAGAATTCTGAAGGGCATAACTCTGAACATCCGTTTCAAATTACTTCATTATTATTTTTCAAAGCCAGAAATGGAGTTTTACTGTTGCACAAACACTGACACTCATTTAAAATAAATAAATAAATAAATAAATAAACTCTTGTAATATAAAAATGAACAATATAATAAGCAGAGGAAACTTCCCTATGCAACCAGTCAGGTTTTGTAATTTTTATTGATATAAATAAATAATAATAAATAATAATAATAATAAAAAATATTTACTAAAATAAATAATAATTTTAGTTAAAGTTGTAAAATGGTACAAAGAATCTAAGGAGCAAAAGTGCCCATCAATTGTTCCCTTTGAAGATTGTCATTTTGAAGAGCTCATATACTTTTCATATACGTAAGCTTGGAACAACCCTACAAATGCTCATATACTTTTCATCACGTAAGCTTGGAACAACCCTACAAATGGCTGCCAGAGACAGTCCCTCTTTGAAGGGCCCTATGTAGGCTTCCACACTTCAGGATGGACCAAATCCATACATACAAGTAAACGAGTCCAAGGTGAAGCTAACTGCCTGTGGGCTTTATTGTTAGTAATCTGCCTTTATATTTAGGAAGGGAGTAGAGCTGAATTGGGATGTCTCAACAATATTTCTGATTAAAACTTGTTAGAATTCAGTTGGCCTGAAAATTAGAGCATGTGGTAGCAGTGAGTGGAAAACATGTATTCAATGTATTCTTTCATGCAATCTGCAGAAAAGAACACATGATACCACCTTTGAGGGTTTAAATAAACTTGGTTAAATATTTTATGTTATTTTATATTAACACACAATTGTTTGATGGCAGGCTAAGAGTAACACTCACTGGCGGGTGGAGCCAGCAGAAGGAGAGATCCCCCCACAGGGGCAGCTAGAACTGACACTGGTGGCCCATCTTGATGATGCGCTGCCCTTCCAGGACAAATTGCAGCTGGCCATCCATGGCAGCCAATCTCACACGGTAACCTTGTGGGCCACAGGGAAGGGCACCACCATCATCACTGACCGGCCCTTTGCTCCTCATTTGGACCTTGGAACCCATTTTAGGTACAGTGTAAAATGCAATCTATATTTGTTTAAAATTTTTAATAAAACCACTTAGTTGAATTATGGTTTGTGTTCATACTATTTGTTCAGCCCAATACCTATGTCACTTGAAGCTAGAATTCTATAATATTTTCTAATTTAATTCATAGCTCTTTTTAGAGGTTGCAAATCAAAGTAACATTCAGTGAACATATTTTATTTCCACAATAGTGTCTTTAGGGGTGTTGCTAGACATAAAGCTCTACTGAGGCAGAGGCCCCCCACCAATACCCTTTTTTTTTTTTTTTGAAAACTTGCTGCATATGAAAATGTACTATTGTAGGCTATGTGCTTAACCAGCTTCCATTCCTTTGCTCATTATTATTGCCACTGGTCAAGGTAAAAATGCAAAGATACATTCATGAATGTTTGAGAATATTTATTTAAATAAACATGAACCTCAACAAGTTTTACAAAGTAAAGCATATCTGTATGCAAATAATAGCAACCACAGATGCACAGAATGCGCGCCTTATATTTAGGGACAGAAAGTTGCCTACGTTAATGCACCTTGAAGTAGAAAAACATCCACTCTATTCCTGATATTGTCAATCTAAATTAACCATAGACTATTTTCAAGGTATACTATCTTGACTTTTAAGCTCATGGTCATTATAAAGGCTATCCATCTACATGCTATAATCATATCTATGGGTCTTTTGTTTGTTTGTTTGTTTGTTTGTTTGTTTGTTTTTTCAAGACAGTATAGGTGATGATAATATTTGCATATTTACATCAGGCTTTTCTATTAAAGAAAAACATTTTGCATTTATGAATTTTCCATGTTCTTGAATGTATGCCACTATAGGAAGCATTGCAACCAAAATATAATTTCATACTTATGTGGATTGTCTGGAATCTGGCAACATAAATATGATAGTGGGATAACATACTGTATGTCTGAGCAATAATTTGTAAAAATATAGCATTTACTGATATACAGTGGTGCTTGAAAGTTTGTGAACCCTTTAGAATTTTCTATATTTCTGCATAAATATGACCTAAAACATCATCAGATTTTCACACAAGTCCTAAAAGTAGATAAAGAAAACCCAGTTAAACAAATGAGACAAAAATATTATACTTGGTCATTTATTTATTAAGGAAAATGATCCAATATTACATATCTGTGAGTGGCAAAAGTATGTGAACCTCTAGGATTAGCAGTTAATTTGAAGGTGAAATTAGAGTCAGGTGTTTTCAATCAATGGGATGACAATCAGGTGTGAGTGGGCACCCTGTTTTATTTAAAGAACAGGGATCTATCAAAGTCTGATCTTCACAACACATGTTTGTGGAAGTGTATCATGGCACGAACAAAGGAGATTTCTGAAGACCTCAGAAAAAGCGTTGTTGATGCTCATCAGGCTGGAAAAGGTTACAAAACCATCTATAAAGAGTTTGGATTCCACCAATCCACAGTCAGACAGATTGTGTACAAATGGAGGACATTCAAGACCACTGTTACCCTCCCCAGGAGTGGTCGACCAACAAAGATCACTCCAAGAGCAAGGCATGTAATAGTTGGTGAGGTCACAAAGGACCCCAGGGTAACTTCTAAGCAACTGAAGGCCTCTCTCACATTGGCTAATGTTCATGAGTCCACCATCAGGAAAACACTGAACAACAATGGTGTGCATGGCAGGGTTGCAAGGAGAAAGCCACTGCTCTCCAAAAAGAACATTGCTGCTCGTCTGCAGTTTGCTAAAGATCATGTGGACAAGCCAGAAGGCTATTGGAAAAATGTTTTGTGGACGGATGAGACCAAAATAGAACTTTTTGGTTTAAATGAGAAGAGTTATGTTTGGAGAAAGGAAAACACTACATTCCAGCATAAGAACCTTATCCCATCTGTGAAACATGGTGGTGGTACTATCATGGTTTAGGCCTGTTTTGCTGCATCTGGGCCAGGATGACTTGGCATCATTGATGGAACAATGAATTCTGAATTATACCAGCGAATTCTAAAGGAAAATGTCAGGACATCTGTCCATGAACTGAATCTCAAGAGAAGGTGGGTCATGCAGCAAGACAACGACCCTAAGCACACAAGTCATTCTACCAAAGAATGGTTAAAGAAGAATAAAGTTAATGTTTTGGAATGGCCAAGTCAAAGTTCTGACCTTAATCCAATCGAAATGTTGTGGAAGGACCTGAAGCGAGCAGTTCATGTGAGGAAGCCCACCAACATCCCAGAGTTAAAGCTGTTCTGTACAGAGGAATGGGCTAAAATTCCTCCAAGCTGGTGTACAGGTCTGAACAACAGTTACTGGAAACGTTTAGTTGCAGTTATTGCTGCACAAGGGGGTCACACCAGATACTGAAAGCAAAGGCTCACATACTTTTGCCACTCACAGATATGTAATATTGGATCATTTTCCTCAATAAATAAATGACCAAGTATAATATTTTTGTCTCATTTGTTTAACTGGGTTCTCTTTATCTACTTTTAGGACTTGTGTGAAAATCTGATGATGTTTTAGGTCATATTTATACAGAAATATAGAAAATTCTAAAGGGTTCACAAACTTTCAAGCACCACTATACATTAGAATATCAGTTTTAAGTTAGAGACAAATTGGTGCTGTAATTTGTTATTGCTGTAATTTCAAAACTAGATTATTTCAGAAAGGCAAAAGGCACAGATAAATACTTTATACCATTCGAAACGGTAGGGACTGCTGTTTATTTTGATGCATAGTTTGTCATGTAAAGTCAGGAGTTAGTGAGGTATTGCGCTGACAAGAACGGGTGTGGAGATGGACACAGAGCTGTATGCAGAATATGATTAAATTTGATGTGAATTCATTGATGTTAATTTTATCATAAACCATTCATCACAGCAACTAGTGGGTAGCACTGTTAGGAAGCTCAAGTTGTGTGGTTTCACGTGATATATGTATGTTAATTGTTTGATGAGTATTCCGCCAGTCATTTAATTGAGACGAATGGGTGCAATTTAGATGCATCGGTCGTATATGGTTATTCCGCAGTGCCAAAGACAGTACTATTTCTGAAATGTGATCAGGAAATTTTACTGGGGCACAGCAGATATATACTGGGGCACGTGCCCCAGTAAAATGGGTCTGGTGACGCCGATGAGAGTCTTTAAATTCTGTTCTTAAGATATGTATTCATGTCCTGTATGAGTTAGCATTAAGTTTTGTGCATGACATAGGACATAATTTTCTTCAGCATGCTTGCCTACATATATGGTGCCCTTCAAATAAAATTAAAATGGTTTTACATGTGTCAGACTTCACTTAAATTTTGGCAAACAAGTACACAAGGATGTACAGTAAGGTAGGGAGATCAGTAGTGCTGAATCAGCATTAGCACTTAGGATAAATTGTCATTTTACATCAGTGTTTCAGAAAAAGACTTCTGCTCAACTAACATACATTTGGAATATACCTTTCTGTTTCTACTATGTAGCTCAGGTCCATGCCAGTATCACTTTAGGATCATCAACAGAGGTCAGCGATTTCACAAGCTTTTCTGGACCACTGAAGGCTTTCCCTGCTTCCGGCGCAGAGGCCTGCCAACCACAAAACACCAACCACTCACTATCTCCAGGGACAGCAAAGCCAGGAGTCCACTGGCACCTTCAACTTTGGGTGCTCCTGTCTTCTCCCTGACACCCACACGGTTGGAGCTTGGTCCAGGTCACTCAGCTGAAATGCTGCTGGAGGGCTCCTGTGATACACCCAAAGTAAAGCAAATGTTTTGTCTTACTATATACCATAACACATTCTGAATGGTTGAAGTGTACTTAAAGCCCCAAACAGGATTTACTTTAACTGTTTTTGCCCCAAACAGGATTTACTTTAACTGTTTTTTCCCCTACTGAAACAACATAGATTTTTCAAAACAAATACTCACAACTAAGTCCATCCTATATTTTTTTCTTAGTTAATCAATTCTAATTGTCCCCAAATGCTGCTCAGTTCTTAAGTTGTAAATGGATGTGTATATATATATATATATATATATATATATATATATATATATATATATGCAGACATATATTTCTTTTTAGGTAGAGGGATTGCCTGCATTTATTGGTCATTGGTATACTGTGGGTTTGTTGTGTACTTGGTTATGCAAAACTCTGCTCTGTTTTTGAAAGATGTAGCAAGATGCACCAAAGCATATCACATTTATTGCATTTCCTGATACATATACAGTATATTACTTACTAAATTATGTCAAAAATGCACAGAGCTGCACCAAGCAATGTATCACCTTCCTTCTCAGGCACTTTTGCCCTGAGCCTCTATTGATTGAATAGGTAGCAACAAAGGAGGGAAGGTGAAGAGCAGAGATAAACCCAGTCTGCTTATGGCACATTATCAGTAAGCTGGGGCTCAGACCTAACAGAACATGGCTGTATTTCAGATCAGTACTGCCAGGCTTGTCTAAGAATATGAATAAGGTGAATATGAATAAGGGGTATATCTCACAGCTTTGGCTTTGAACATGAGAAGTTTGAAGGGGTGTGTGTGTGTGTGTGTGTGTGTGTGTGTGTGTGTGTGTGTGTAGGTGGTCAGAGAAAGGCTTGTATGCCATGCCATCGTGGGAAATCAGAGTGGGAAGGAGTGTATCATGACAGTGGATATCACATGTCAATTCATTGCTCCAGTCTTGAATATCTCCCCTCAGCAGCTCAACTTCTGTGTAGCAAAGGTTTGTGTGCTCAGTCTTGTTTGTGTTACTGACTGAAACCTGTGTACTCATAAAACATTGTCCTTTAATATTCTATAATGTGAATCTTTTTCATTCAACTAGCATTATGGCATCAAAATAAGGCCACATTTAGCAATACGCAGAACCCAATATTGTCTCAGAGCATCTACACAGCATGCCACTTAAAGGTGCCCATCCACCAAAAATGTTTAATACTGGCTCTTTTTGAAATACCATAGTTCACTCCGAGTTGCATATGTATGCTGCATGTGAAAATGTAATTCTACTCCCATTCCCTGTATTAGCTTATGAAAGAAAATAGTCGGGGCGGCACGGTTGTGTAGTGGTTAGTGCTGTTGCCTCACAGCAAGAAGGTCCAGGTTTGAGCCCCGTGGCCGGCAAGGGCCTTTCTGTGCGGAGTTTGCATGTTCTCCCCGTGTCCGCGTGGGTTTCCTCCGGGTGCTCCGGTTTCCCCCCACAGTCCAAAGACATGCAGGTTAGGTTAACTGGTGACTCTAAATTGACCGTAGGTGTGAATGTGAGTGTGAATGGTTGTCTGTGTCTATGTGTCAGCCCTGTGATGACCTGGCGACTTGTCCAGGGTGTACCCCGCCTTTCGCCCATAGTCAGCTGGGATAGGTTCCAGCTTGCCTCCGACCCTGTAGAACAGGATAAAGTGGCTACAGATAATGAGATGAGATGAGATGAGAAAATAGTCGGAAAAATGGGTGAATCTGAAAAAGCCCTATGAACTTACGTCACTTCGAAAATTAGTATTCATGGCCTCGCCCACCTTGGCTTGCGACCACCCACGGGAAGAAAGTTCGGATTTAAAGGAACAGTCCACCGTACTTCCATAATGATATCTGAATTGAGACGAGCTGCTCTGTACCTCTCCGAGCTTTGCACGACTTCCCAGTCAGTCAGACGCAGTCAGACGTGCTGTCACTCCTGTTAGCAATGTAGCTAGGCTCAGCATGGCCAATGGTATTTTTTGAGGCTGTAGTTAGATGCGACCAAACTCTTCCGCGTTTTTCCTGTTTAGACAGGTTTATATGACCAGTGATATGAAAAAAGTTCAGTTACACAAATTGAAATGTAGCGATTTTCTATGCTATGGAAAGTCCGCACTATAATGACAGGTGTACTAACACCTTCTGCGCGCTTCGGCAGCGCATTGATACGGAGCTCAGATATCAATGCGCTGCCAAAGCGCGCAGAAGGTGTTAGTACGCCTGTCATTATAGTGCGGACTTTCCATAGCATAGAAAATTGCTACGTTTCAATTTGTGTAACTGAACTTGTTTCATATCACTGGTCATATAAACCTATGTAAACAGGAAAAACGCGGAAGAGTTTGGTCGCATCTAACTACAGCCCCAAAAAATACCGTTGGCCATGCTGAGCCTAGCTACATTGCTAACAGGAGTGACAGCGCGTCTGACTACGTCTGACTGACTGGGAGGTCGCGCAAAGCTCGGATAGGTACGGAGCAGCTCGTCTCAATTCAGTTAAGAGCATATTTCATTATGGAAGTACGGTGGACTGTTCCTTTAAGCGCGAGGAGAGATAGCAGAGCCCATCTCGTCAGTAGCTAATGAAGAGGACCTAACAGCAAGTTGAAAACATGTCTGAACAAGTTTGTGCCTGTGTTATTTGTGGCAGTAACACATCAACATTGCATTTCTTGCCCAAGATAGAAGAGGTGAAGAAGAAATGGTTGGAATTTATCTTTTTAACACCACCAGCGAAGTATAATGCAATGTTAGTACTGTGTTCTGATCATTTCAACCACAGTGACTTTTCAAACTTCGGTGCCTTCAGTAGTGATTTTGCTTCGAGGTTGTTTTTAATAGCTGGATCTGTAGTCAAGACAATTGACCACCAGCTCACAAGCTGTAAGTAAAACATGAACTTTTTGTTCGAAGGTTTTTGTTACAAAATAACATGTTCATATTCTCCACGTTAGCATGCATGACATGGTCACAAGCTAGGCAGGGATGAGAGTTTTCCGCTTTTCGGCGGATTTCCGCTTTTTCTGAGTAAAAAACAACCTTTTTATATTATGCCAAATCCGTTGAGAATTTTTTTTTATTAATTTCAGGGGGTTGGGGTATGTTCCTTCATGCTGTTCAAACTTTATTAACTACAACGATGTTTACACATTATTTGTACGTCGCCATCTTTAGTCTCGTTTAAATCTCATTGAATGTGATGTAAAATTCATGTTATCTACATCATTATTGGTCAAAACATCGATGTCGAGACCATAATAGCCAATCAAAACAGTTTTTACAAAGACACCTACATCCGCCTGTTCTGACCCACTGGAGGTAGCATCACAGTGCTGTTAGCCAATCAGAGGTAACACGCTTACATGTCATGAATATTAATGAGTAAGAGCTGAAATCCTGTCGTTATCCCACCACCCACTCCTCCACCAAACTAGAACAGCCTGATACAGGAGAACCACAGCATTTTTTCACCAAAACTGGCTCACAGGGCATTCATTCATACTAGAGACCACCACACAATTAATGAAAAAATGATGCAATGAGACCTTTAAGTTATCCAAGTGAATTGCATCTTCATAGTCTAAACCTGAAATTCTGGACATCATTTGTACTTTACTCTTATTATACTGGGAGAGCATCAGTCTCTTCCACTTGCTTGCATTGTTGCAATTACCTGTTCCTCTGCACTGGATTGTTTACTGTTGTTCATAGTCTGTAGAGCAGATAAAAAAACATGAAAATACCACAATCCATTTTTTAGAGGTCAATTTACTGGGGGAAAATATCTTTAGAGCAGAATTACAGACTAATAAATTAAAACAAAAATGGCTGACTCAACCACTGGCACTGTGAACTGTGCTTTTTTTTGGGGGGGGGGGTTGCACACAAAGTATAACATTTTATAGTAACTTAGTGTAAATTGTTTGGTGACTTTGGTCATACAGCATACAGTATATCTACTCCACCTGTAGTGAAGAAGCACTAAAGAATACTCACTTTAAGCTCAGGAGGAATCATCAATATAATGAAACTGATTTCTGTCTACCATATATTGCTGTACAAGGCTTTGTTTACCTGGTGAAGGACCTTGAAGGGACTGATGTACCTGTCACTGAGCTTTTTACAGGCGTTGGGGTCACATAGGTCCATAGTGGATACCCAAACTCTGTCCCCTGGTGCATATACCGGGGTTTCACCTCTGTGTCTGTCTGAGTACTGCTTGTATTTGCTGGCCACATGCTCAAGATGTTGGTGAATGCTCTCCCCTGTTCACTTCTCCTAAACCAGGCACTGACTGCAAGGATGTGCATGGGTGAGTCTTCCCATGGGAACAATGGTGGTTGGTATCCAAGGATGTACTGAAAAGGTGTGAGTTGTGTGGCTGAGTGCTTGAGGGAGTTCTGTGTGTATTCAGCCCATGGGAGAAACTGGGACCAGTCCTTGGTGTTCTCTCAGCAGAAGACCCTCAGGAAGCATCCGATCTCCTGGATTGCATGTTCTACTTGGCCGTTTGACTGAGGATGATGTCCAGAAGTTAGACTTACAGATACTCCCAGCTTGTTCATGAAACTGGCCCACAGTCTGGATGAGAATTGAGGTGCTCACTATATCCTCAGGGATCCCATAGTACCTGAAAACATGGCTGAATATGAGCTCTGCCATTTTGAGTGCTGTGGGTAGACTAGGCAAGGGGATGAGTCTTTAAGCTTTGGAGAATCTGTCTTCGATTACCATGATGACTGTGTTGCCTTAACATTTGGGTAGGTCAGTGATGAAATCAGTAGCTACCGTATGTGGGACCATGGTCTCTGGAGTGTGGGTAATGGCATGAGTTTACCAGCTGGAGGAGCTCGAGGTACCTTGGCTTGAGCACAGGCGGAACAGGAGTATATGAACTGGTTTATGTTGGTTCTCATGTTCTCCCACCAATACTTGGTCCTGATAAGTTGATATGTGCATCGGCTATTTGTGTATCCATGGCCAGAGATGAATGTGCCCAGATGATCAGGCGACCTCTTTACTGTGGTGGGATGAACATGAGACCCAGAGGACAGGTTTCAGGTGGGTTGCAGGATTGGTTCTGGACCAGTTCCTTGTGAATGTCCCAGGAGAAAGTGTTCACAAAGCACTTGGGTAGCAGGATGGGTGTGGACTCAGGGTGGGTTGTAGTGGAGGCATGCATTCGGGACAGAGTGTCAGCTTTAGTATTCTGGGAACCTGGATGGTATGCAATGGTGAATTGGAATCTTGTGAAAAGCAATGTCCATTGTGCCTGTTGTGGGTTCAGATGCTTAGCAGACTTGAGATATTCAAAGTTTTTATGGTTTGTTAGGATGACGAAAGGATGTGTGGCCTCCTCAAGCCAATGTCTCCATTCCTCCAAAGCCACTTTAATTGCCAACAGTTCTCTGTTCCTGGTGTCATAATTCTGTTTGGTAGATGTCAGTTTTCAGGAAAAAAATGCTACTGGATGCAGTTTGGGTTTCTCCCCAAAGTGCTGAGACAAGACTCTTCCAACTCCAGTTTCGGATGCATCTACTTCGACGGTGAAAGTTTTCATGGAGTCTGGATGCTTCAGGATAGGTGCAGTGGTGAAGGCTGCCTTAAGGTGGGCGAAAGCTTCTTCTGCCCCCTGGTTTGATTGGAGACATTTCGGGCTCTTTTTGAGTAGTGCAGTGAGTGGAGAAGCAATGGTTCTAAATCTCTGGATGAACCGTCGGTAAAAGCTGGCAAACCCAAGGAAACGGAGTTCCTTAAAAAAGGTGGCCGTGGGCCAGGAGGTGATGGCAGAGACCTTGCTTGAGTCCATACTGACCCCTTCGGTGCTAATGATGTATCCCAGGAACAAGATCTTGGAGTTGTAGAGTTTGCACTTTTCAACTTTTACATAAAATTGATTTTCAAGGAGTTTGAGTGCAGACTTGACCTGTTCGTGGTGACTGGCTTAGTCCCGGGATTAAATAAAAATATTTCATTGATGTATGCAATTACATAGCATCCCAGCATATTCTTGAACATATCATTTATCAGGCATTGGAACACACTGGGCATGCAAGATAGTCTATATGGCATGACCAAATACTCAGTGTCCTGAGGTGGTGCTGAATGCAGTCTTCCACTTGTCCCCTTCCCAAATATGCACCATGTTGCATGCACTCCTGAGGTTGAGTTTTGTGAAGATGCAGGCAGATTGTAATTGTTTGAAGGCAGATGGCACAAGTGGTAACAAGTATGGGTACTTTACAGTTATCTGGTTGAGACCTCTATCATCAATGCAGGGTTGAAGGCCTCCTCCCTTCTTCTCCATGAAGAAGAACCTTGTGGATGCTGGAGAGGTGGATGGATGAATGAAACCCTGCTGTAATGCCTCTTGCACATACTCCTTTATCACAGATTGCTCCATAATTGAAATGGGGTAAATGCAGCAGCATGGAAAGGTAGTGTCCAGAAGGAGGTCAATAGCACAGCCATAAAGATCTATGAGGGGGTAGTCCACTAGCCTTTCCTTCACTGAGCTCATGGTAGCAAGCTGGGACCTGCTCGATGCCCACAGGAGAAGGGCTCTATACAGAAGTGGAAGCCAGAGGTGGGCCAGCAGGTGAATGGGCTCACCACAGTAAAAGCACAGTCCCTCCTGGCTAGAGATGTCCCGATCCAGGTTTTTGCACTTCCGATCCGATACCGATATTTTTTTTCACTTCCGATCCGATACCGATACTGGCCGATACGATACCGGCCTATCCGAGCATGTATTAAAGTTCAAAGTTATTTACCTTCCTTACCTAGTTGTCAGACTCATGTTGAAAAGGGTTTTAGTACTCTTGAGAACAGCTAGCCAGCTGAATTAGGTGAGTTTGAATAATACACAATGGTTGATAACAAGAAACTGACCTGTTTATTCAGGGATAAACACAAAATAGACAGCATTATAAATAAAAAAACAGAAATGGCATCAGTGGTCAGTAAAAAGTGCAAATAAGACTGTAAACTGTATCAAAAAAGCAAAGCACATAAACAACCTTATCTGTATCTATAATATAGTCTATTAACTCAGCATCAGTACTCTTCTCTTGAACAAGTGTAAACCAAGGCTTTAAAAATCAGTGCAAATAATACTGTAAACTATTTAAAAACAAAAATGCCTTCTACTCCCCAATCTGCTAGTGTTAGTTGTGTAGGACCTTTCTTTTTGTCTGCAGTTTTTTTAAGATACTCTTCGTGTTCTTTATGGTGGTATTTTGCTAAATGCTTTATTAAGTTGGTTGTATTAAAACTTCTTACAGCTTTACCACCACGCCTGACTTTATTGTGGCATATGTTGCACTCCACCTCTTCGTCTTTGTCGTCCTTTAGGGTAAAATGATCCCACACAGCTGACATCTTTACCGTTAAACTACTGCTAAATTTACATCGCCGTGATAATGTAGAAGATGCCACTGAGGTAAATTGTAAGGCGCTAATGCTGGTGCTGAAGGTGTGCTGGAAAATGCGGACCGGATTTTGGGGAAACCAGAGCAAAAAACTGGAATGGATTATCTAAATCGGTGCGCTGGAAAACCCGGAGCGGATTTTTTTTTAAAATGGATCGGGAGTCTGGATCGGAATTTTTCCGCGCCTGCCGATCCGATCCCGATGCGCATTTTTTGCTGATATCGGCGGCCGATCCGATCCTAATATCGGATCGGGACAACCCTGCTCCTGGCATCTCCTTTCTCTTTTGGAATGAGGTGGGCAGATGTGGGAGGTTTCCATGGGCGTAGGTGACTGTGCTGACTGAGTCGGAACATGGGCTAACTGTAAGAAGGGATGATTATGAAGGAGATGGTCCAGTTTAATAGCCAGGTCAATTAGAGAATCCAAGGTGTGCTGCTCATCTCTGCATGCCAGTTCAGTAAGGATGTTGGTGTCTAGACCCTGACAAAAAATGGCCTTCAATGCCAGGTCATTCCAGCCACTACCAGGTGCCAGCATGCAGAATTCTAAGGTGTATTTCAGCCACAGTTCTTTTCCCTTGCCATAGTGTGAGCAGCTTCTCCCCAACCTCAACTCCCTCTGGCTGGTGATTGAACATTCTCTTAAAGAGCTGTATGAACTGAGCATAGGACATTGTAGGTTTGCCTCTGCGAAACACTAGTAGCCTATTTCAATGCACGACCAGTAAGCAGATTCACAAACCAAGCTATTTTTTTTGTTGTTCAGAAGTCTCCATTTGGGTAGTGAAGTATAGGGAACACCGAAGAAGGAAACCCTTACATTCAGATGCATCCATGGAGAACTTATCTTCTCTTATGTTCTCTTATTATATGATTACTGTGCCCATGGCAACTACATACCTTATTGTCTTTTTTGTTCCATATTTAATTTGTATATGACAACAGTCTGTTCCACAACACCGAAACTGTTCAAAATATTGATGGACATTCTCAAACAGTTCACTGGTTGGTTGTGGTTCCCAATGTTCTTGTGTGTGTGTTTTTTGTTTGTTTGTTTTGTTTCTTTTTAGTTTGATGGGCTTGTTCTATATCCTCCAGGTTCCAGGCATGCCCCTTGTGCCTCTGCATGAGAAGCTCTATCTGAAGAATGTCTGCCCATTGGCAATCTCTCTGGAGCTCACCCTGGCTGAGCCTTTTGGGCTCTGTGACTGTCCTAGTGATGACTCATTCACCTTCTCAAAGGTACACATCTTCAAAAAGAGTCTTTTGGCAGGGATGCCAACTTTCAGGAAGGGTTTGGCAGGAGATTAGTGAGGGGATGGGGTGGGATTATTAGAGAAGGAAGTAACTGGGGCACAATAACCATTATGGTTAAAAATGTTTCTGAGTGGGGCAGCATAGTGGTGGAGTGGTTAGCACTGTCACCTCACAGAAAGAAGGTTCTGGGTTCGAGCCCAGTGTCCAACAGGGGCCTTTCTATGTGGAGTTTGCATGTTCTCCCCATGTCTGCGGGGGTTTCCTCCAGGTGCTCCAGTTTCCCCCACAGTCCAAAGACATACAGGTTAGGTTCATTGGTCAGCTCTAAATTGACCATAGGGGTGAGTGTGAATTGTTGTTTTTTCTATGTGTTGACCCTGCAATGATCTGGTGACTTGTCCAGGGTGTATCCCGCCTCTTGCCCATAGTCAGCTGGGATAGGCTCCTGTGACCCTGCACAGAATAAGCGGTGATGGATGGAAGTTGTTTGAATTCACTGAGTTGGTAACTACCTTTGACATAGATGTTTTTGGTGTAGATGTCTTTTCACTAGTCACTATCACTTTGTGAGCATGATTACAATCACCACCAAGCCTCAGTGTCATCATTTAAAAATTTGCTAATATGCAATGATAACATGCAAGTATCATGCAAACGATTTTAGTAGACAATTTCCTTTGATTGTTGTCTTGCAGTAAATGAAAGTGATACAGCTGGTGCTATGTAATCCTTGGCTATTATGTGTATGATATGTCATCGTGCAAACTCTCCTCTGGCTTTTCCCTTACAGAAATATTGTATATATTGTATCCCCTACAGACATCTCATCTCATCTCATTATCTCTAGCCACTTTATCCTGTTCTACAGGGTCGCAGGCAAGCTGGAGCCTATCCCAGCTGACTACGGGCGAAAGGCGGGGTACACCCTGGACAAGTCGCCAGGTCATCACAGGGCTGACACATAGACACAGACAACCATTCACACTCACATTCACACCTACGGTCAATTTAGAGTCACCAGTTAACCTAACCTGCATGTCTTTGGACTGTGGGGGGAAACCGGAGCACCCGGAGGAAACCCACGCGGACACGGGGAGAGCATGCAAACTCCGCACAGAAAGGCCCTCGCCGGCCACGGGGCTCGAACCCGGACCTTCTTGCTGTGAGGCGACAGCGCTAACCACTACGCCACTGTGCCGCCCCCCTACAGACATAATGTGTACAATTGTACACATGAAGTTCCATAGCCTTTTTCTTTGTGTCTGAAGGTGGTATACATTATTACATTTGTACAATGCACTAAGTTATTAATTAGTACATTGCATTAATTATATACAGTATATGTACACTATACATCCATCCATCCATCCATCCATTATCCGTAACCACTTATCCTATGCAGGGTCATGGGCAAGCTGGAGTCTATCCCAAGAGGCGGGGTACACCCTGGACAAGTTGCCAGATCATCACAGGGCTAACACATAGAGACAAACAACCGTTCACACTCACACCTATGGTCAATTTAGAGCCGCCAATTAACCTAACCTGCATGTCTTTGGACTGTGGGGGAAACCGGAGCACCCGGAGGAAGCCCAAGCAGGCACATGGAGAACATGCAAACTCCACACAGAAAGGCCCCTGTCGGCCACTGGGCTTGAACCCAGAACCTTCTTGCTGTGAGGCGACAGTGCTAACCACTACACCACCGTGCCGCCTACACTATACATATATCCATATATTCTTTAAGTATACTGCATACATATGCACTTTTTTAAATGCTCTTTGTCGTTATAATAAACCAGGGGCGTAGCCATCATTTTAGAAGTGAGGGGGACAAATTGTTCAGAGGTCTATTGAGTGATTTATCATCCTCTCGAATTCAATTGCACCTCTCCTTAGCAGCTAAAGAACCGCATAACCACTAACAGCACAGGACCAGGGAACCGACTTTAGTTCTTTAAAATGATATACTATCAAAATCTAAATTCAAAATCTATAAATCTATAAAGTAAAATTTATAAATAGAATTAAGAATAGTAGTAGTGACACAGCTAGTTATATTCTCTTCTCACCTGTGACCCTGCATAATCATCCCTGTTGGCCTCTGGTCCACTGTCTCCTTTGTCACCCTGCTCTTTCTATTGTGGCAATAAAGATTAAAAAATATGTGGAAAGCAACATTTTGAAATAGAATTAGGAATACAGTAATAATAATCAGCAAATTCATGTACTTTAAACTTTAACTACCACAAAAATAAATTTAATCTTTACAAAAATAAGTCAAAGGAACACAAATACATTTATATTTTTATTTTCTACCCAGAAGTGAGTAATCTTAGAGTAGCCAAAATAGTAGCGTTACTCAAGTAAGAGTATTGTTACTTTAGAATAATATTACTCCAGTAAAAGTAAAAAGTATTTTGCAACAAAACAACTCTTAAGAGTACAATTTATCCAAAAAGTTACTCAAGTAAATGTAACAGAGTAAATGTAACTAGTTACTACCGCCTCTAAGTTAGCTAGCTAGCTTAACTAACTAAATTGACATCTATTTGTCATCTTTTAACTAAACATTATCTACATTCAACAGCATTACTCAACTTACACGGTTTGTTTGGAAAAAACTGTCTAAAGTCTTTAGCCTCTTGGCTGGTTTGCTGAACATACAGAAGCACTGCCCAGATCTGAGTCACACCAAAGATACTCATACAATATTTTCTAAAGCGTCTCTGATCACACACGACAGCGGTGTTTGTTTGCCGCCTCAGCTCCACCTGCTCATGATGCGTTTAGAGGTGGCTCGGAAAAACGCGTTTCCACATGTTAAAAATTAATTGAGTGCTTGTAATGGCTGTAAAAAGTGCAGGGGACAGAGGGCACAAATATGGGAAGTGCGGGGGACATGTCCCCCGCGTACCCCGCGTCCGCTACGGCCATGTAATAAACTTCACTTTTCTGGGAAGGATTTCCACTAGCTTTTGAAGTGTGGCTGTGGTGATTTGTTCCTATTCTGCAGCAAGAGCATTAGTCAGGTCAAGCACTGATGCAGGGCAAGAAGGCCTGATGCACAGACAGCATTCAAACTCATCAAAAAGTGGTGTTGAGGCGAGGGCTCTATGTAGACCACTCAAGTTCTTCCACACCAGGTTTGGAAAACCATGTCTTTATAAACCATGCTTTGTGCACAGGGGCATCGTTATGCTGGAACAGGTTTGGGCCTCTAGGTTTAGAGTTTCAGCAAAGTGAAATTGTAATTTTACAGCAAAGACAATTCTGTACTTCCAACTGTCGCAACATTGTGGGAAAGGCCCACATGTGGGTGTGAAGGTCAGGTCTCCACATAGTGTTGGCCATGTAGTGTATGTCCATATTAATTACGATGCTTGACGGTGCAGTTTGATAAATATTATATTTGCATCTTTTCAAACTGTTGCTTATGCTATTCTGCATACATGCACTGATATTCTCTGACTGATGGGAAGGCTATCACTGCAACAGCATCATTGGAATTCAAATACACAAGCCCCTAATGCCAGAATGAATGCTTGAATGAAGGAATCTCAATTTTAAAAACAAGTTTTAAAAGTTCTTGATATATTAACATTTACTATCATTATTTCTGTATTTTGTTCACTGATTCTCATGAATTTGCGTTTTTTTCATACAGCACAAAATTTTTTTAAAACATATCTTGGTGGGAGTACAGGTAGAGAATTACCTGCTGGGCATTGCTGCTTGTTGCACCTCCAAGGGACATACCTTGTTCTGCCTCTTCTGAAAGGTCCCTGAGTGCCTTCTTGAGTTTAGGGCCAGATACTCCTATACTCTTCAAGAAGCACTGGGTAGATGTTCCTACAAACCCCTGACAGCCAACTGCCACAGGGTAGATGACAGCTGACCATCCTGCCTCTCTGCGCTCAGCTGCCAGCTCTGTGTACTTATCTCTTTTCCTTTCAAAGGCCACCTCCATCCCTCCCTCCCACAGGACCGTGAGCTCAGCCATGATAACTGTCCGGGTTGTGGTGGACCATAAGATGATGTCTGGTCTCAATGGAGGTTCTCCATTGAGAACTTAAGCTGCCGCTCAAGGTCCACCCTCAGATTCCACTCGCACGCAGGAGTTAAAGCTGATCTCATCCTTCATGTGGTGTTTTTTGCCATTCCTCCTCCAGCAAAGTGGATCAGATGTTTTGATGATGTGGGGGTTTCTGGTTGTTTGCAGCCTGCTGGTTTCTAGAACTTCAGTCAGTTTTCATGAGACATGGTCATGGCGCCACCTGTGCCGACTCTGGGACAGTGCTGTTTTGCAACTGGAGAGGATATGCTGCAGGGTTGGGTTCGGGGCACCGCAGAGCTGGCAATTTTTGTCTGTGCCATACCACAGACACATGTTGCTGGGACTTTGGAGCATATCAAAATATTAGAGTATTTCATTCCAAGTTTGGGAACCCATGGCCTAAAGGTTAGTGAAGCAGCTTTGGAACCAAAAGGTCACCGGTTCAATTCCCTGGACCAGCAGGAATGGCTGAAGTGCCCTCATATAAAAACCTAATTAACAATTGAATGTGTGCCAAATACAATTAGATCTGAATAATAAGTTTCATAAAATGGGGATGGTGGTGCAACATTGTTGCCTTACAGACCCAGGGTTTGCAGTTTGATCCTGAGCTCAGGTTGTAGTGTGTGGAGTTTCGCATGTTCTCCTCATGTCACTGTCAGCCCTCTGGGCTCTTCTTAGGCTGATAAATTGCCCCTAGGTGTGAATGTGCATGACATCCCATTCAGTGTGTGTTCCTGCTCCTAGGCTCCAGATCCACCATGACCCTAATGAGGATAAAACAGTTACTAAAGATAAATGAATGGTTCATGACCATATTCTTACCAATGCATAAAACAATCAACTTTCTCTTGTTTGTAAGTGTTCTTTCCTTGCAATTCTTGGAATGATTTTTGAGATATTTTTGAGTGTTGTCAAAGTGTGAGACAGGACCCAAAAGTGTCTTATGCCAAATGTATGGGAGTTGTCCACCTTTTTAATTGGGCAGTAAGATTTCCAAATATTTAAGGAAAATAGTCAAAGGGCATGTTGGCAAATCCTGATGCTTAGGAGACCAAACTAGCACTGTAACAGCTTAAATAAATGTGGGTTTTATTCAACATTGTGCAGAAACTTAAAGGGCTCCTGACAGCAAAAAATATGTTAAATTGTTAATTTCAGCCATATTGAGTTGAATAAAATGACATATTTACTTCACACATCGCGTGACAGAATAGTAACAAACATCGTTTTGAATGGCCCGCCACGCAGATAAATCGATATAGCGAGCCAACCCACGGCTGAGGAAGAAGGCGGATATGACGTCACATGCAGAACCACTGATAGACATTTTCTCAACTTCTCGTTGTTCACCAGTGCTTTGCAAGTGAATATTTTTGCGTCTGAGTCGTTTATTTTGGTGAATATGCCTGCTCGTTGTGTGGCTGGATTTTGCTCAAACACCAGGGAAGCCGGGTATAGCCTTGTAAACCTTTCCCAAGGATCCCATCAGACGTGAAGAGTGGGCAAAACAAGTGCGCCGGACACGGGACATGTGGACTCCCAATGACAGGTGGGCCTCTGACAGACATGTGACACTTGTTTGATTAGTTGTTGATTGATGATTTTTCGGTGTAGATCTCCATCTTGTAATGAGATATTTACTAATAAATAATAGCAATAGGTGAATTTGTTCATGATTCAAAGTTCTGCCACAGTTCCGCTGCAATACTGTGTTGGCTGGACCTTATAGGCCTAACATGCAATTGAATTTCATCAGTTCATAGAAGTTTTTATTCTTATCAAATAAAAATGTGAGAAAACGGCCCAAATCTAACAGACCATGAACTTTCAAGAGAACATATTTTTTCTCTTGAAAAAATATGTAATATTGTCCGCATGCCCCCCCCCCCAGAGGACTAGATCTATTATTATTATATTGCCATTCAGTGTTTTGGAGCTTCCCGATGTCAGCTGGGATCACGACGTCCTCTGCATTGGGCCTGTCGTCGTCTGTGTCCGAGTCGGAAATTTCGCCTTCTGCAGGCAAATCGTCCAGATACGGCTCAAAACGATAAGGCAAAATGCCACCCACTGCTTTGTCTTCATGTAATCCGACATGCCCAATGTCAACCTCAAAAAGGGCCTCAGTTTCTGAAGACTGGTCAGAAAATCGCTCTGTTTCATCGGCCATAGCTTCCTTGAAGGCCAAGCAGTCATTCTGCATGTGACATCATGGCAAATATGGTGGCCACTGACAGCGGCTTAGCGCTTGGCCAGATTGACGCAACTTCGCACAAAGACAAATCTACTGATTTTGTTCTGTTGGCGGTTAGTTCTATCATGAAAGTGATCAGTGGTGTTTGTTTGTAGTTTTATTACAGAAACCTATTTTAGAGCATAATTTTGCTGTCAGGAGCCCTTTAACCTATCCATCATAATCAAAGGCAAATTCAAAAAATATGTGTAATTACACTTCAAAAGTACATGATTAATAAATATTTCTGAGTTTAGAATTGAGTATTTCACCTTCTAAGTAAAGAGCTTTTCTGAACTTTATGAAAAGCGATTTAACTGAAATTACCTGAAGCATTAATTCATCTAATTGTCACTCTTATTTCTCCTGTGTTGGTGTATGTAGAATCTGGTGATGGGTATTGGTGCTGAAGCAGAGCTGTGGGTGCGTTTCGATCCTTTGTACCAGCTGGATTTAGTGAGCCGTGTGGCTGAGGAAGTGCTGGAGGTGAGCTACAGTGGGCATCCTCAGCGGGACACTGTGGCTCTGAAAGGAGAGGTACACTTTCCCAATCTGCACTTCTCCAGCCATGTGTTAGACTTTGGCTGCATCCCCAACTGCACAGAGGTCCAGCAGCAGCTTACCATGACAAACTCCGGCCTACTCCCTGTCATCTACCACTGGGCTTTTCTGCTGGACCAACGACATTACTGCATCTGGTAGGGACATCTTTCATGGTTATAAATGAATGGTGGAGTAAAAATTGCTAATGTTACTCAAGGTGAGGAAAAAAAAATTCTCCAATTAGAACTAAGCCAAAATCCTTTTAATATTATTCAATTTTCCTGGACATGCTCACCCAAGAAATCTATTATTGCTCATAAAGATCTAATAACGCTTACATTATAAAAGACAGGATTATGCAAATCAGACTGTGTTCACTGGTCTATGAAAAGTTTCAGTGTTAGCCAGATTAGCATTTGTTTGACCTTATGCTTATGTGTGTCCTTAAGATTATACCCAACCATTTGTGCCAAATCTGGCATCAACCTTCCTCCCAAGAAACTCAGTCATCTAAAAAGAAGCTAGCCTCTCCCTCCATAAAATGCACAATTTTATTTGGTGATTTATTATTTTATAGCTCGTTTTATGGGTTTTTGTAGACTTTCTCATGTATACCAGTGCATTTGTCCCTTATATATTTCTCTTTAAGGGATGAGTACAGCATTATTTTGCAGTGTGTACTGTGCTATGAGGTCGATCAGTACAGTATATCCATACAGGATACAATGCAAAGACTTGCAGGGACACACACTGACAGCCAAGCAGCTAGGACACTGGACATTTAGAAATGTAGGCATACTTATTTCTTCCTGTCTCTTAAAGTAGCATTATACTGGAATTTTAATTAAAATATAAAAATCATTGGCGGCACGGTGGTGTAGTGGTTAGCGCTGTCGCCTCACAGCAAGAAGGTCCTGGGTTCGAGCCCCGGGGCCGGCGAGGGCCTTTCTGTGTGGAGTTTACATGTTCTCCCCGTGTCCGCGTGGGTTTCCTCCGGGTGCTCCGGTTTCCCCCACAGTCCAAAGACATGCAGGTTAGGTTAACTGGTGACTCTAAATTGACCGTAGGTGTGAATGTGAGTGTGAATGGTTGTCTGTGTCTATGTGTCAGCCCTGTGATGACCTGGCGACTTGTCCAGGGTGTACCCCGCCTTTCGCCCGTAGTCAGCTGGGATAGGCTCCAGCTTGCCTGCGACCCTGTAGAAGGATAAAGCGGCTAGAGATAATGAGATGAGATGAGATAAAAATCATTCAAAATCATTTTAATGGTACATTGACTTGTGATGGGGAGAATGTCTTGCCTTCCATTCGGAGTCTGCACCTAGTTCCCCAATTATAGCATGATGTAACTCTGGTGGTGTATCCCAGAGACCTCTCATGAGAGCTGTGTAATGCTTTACGGCATCTCGAGAACTGTGTAACGCTTTGTGGGACCACATTAGCAACTATGGGACTTCGGTATTCTCAATACAGACATCATGGCTTTTACTCGTTGGTGAGAGTTAATAGGGATAAAAGGCTGCAAGACAGATGCTGAGCATTAAGGTATACTTCAAAACATAGATTAAGTAGTGATCTGTCTCATGGCTAACAGGAAAACAATAACAATATGACAGCAGAGTGTATGTCCCTGCCAATCTTATTTATGAAATAATTTGTCATATGCTGAAAACATATTGCTGTTATCCCTGTCTCATGGAGATTTGTAGGTTTTCCAGATGAAAAAAGTTGTCTAACCTCAGTCCCATCTCAGGCTAGTATACAAATAAATAAATCCATCTCATGCCAAATAAGCCTTGAAAGGTTGCAACTTTCCAAACCTATCTCAGCTAGCTTATGCAACCCAAATTCCAAAAAAGTTGGGATTCTGTGTAAAATGTAAATTAAAAACAGAATGTGATCATTTTCAAATCATGAAATCCCTACATTTCATTGAAAATAGTACAAAAACAACATATCAAATGTTGAACCAGAAATTTTATTGTGTTTTGAAAAATATATGCTCATTTTGAACTTGATGCCAGCAACGTTTCAAAAAAAAGTTGGGACAGGGGCATGTTTACCACTGTGTTGCATCACCTCTACTTTTAACAACATTCTGTAAATATTTAGCAGCTGAGGAGACCAATTAGTGTAGTTTTTGAAAGTGAAATGTTGTCCCCGTCTTGCCTGATAATTGACAATTTCAGTTGCTCAGCAGTTCAGGGTCTCCTTTGTCATGTTGTGCACTTCATAATGCACCAAATGTTTTCAGTGAGAGACAGGTCTGTATGGCAGGCAGGCCAGTTTAGCATGCAGACTCTTAACTGCATGGCCCTGCATTGTAATATGCACAGAATGCTATTTGCCATTTTCTTGCTGAAATAAACAGGGCCTTCCCTGAAAAAGATATCTGGATGACAGCATGTTGCTCCAAATGCTGTGTATATCATTCAGCATTACTGCTGTTTTCCCAGATGTGCAAGCTACCCATGCCATGTGCACTCATGCATCCCCATACCATCACAGATGCTGGCTTTTGAAATGTGTGCTGATGCAAGCATATTCTGTGATGGTCCCTTTCCTCTTTAGTCTGCAGGACACACTGTCCATGATTTCCAAAAAGAATTTCAAATTTCAATTCATCAGACCACAGGGCAGTTTTTCACTGTGCTCCAGTCCATTGGAAATGAGCTTGATCCCAGAGAAGATGGTGGTGTTTCTGGATTTTGTTTCTATATGGTTTTATAATTTGCATTTGTGGATGTAGTGATGAACTGTGTTCAAAGATTATAGTTTTCAGAAGTATACCTGAGCCCATGCAGTGATTTCCATGATAGAATCATGACTGTTTATAATGCAGTGTCGCCTGAAGCCTCAAAGATCATGGACATCCAGTGTTGGTTTTCAGGCTTGTCCATTGTGTCCAGAGATTTCTCCAGAGTCTCTGAATCTTTTAATGATATTACAGTGTGGGGAAATAAGGAATTTTAAGAAGAATGTCACAGGACAGACAATTCTGAAATGTTGTCTGTCTACATTTCAGCCTGTGTGAATGATGGGCCAAAAGGCCTGGAACAATGCGGCTGGGTGTCCAGGGCCCGCCTTAGGGCCCTGGAAGCTGAAGGGCTTTAGATGCCTGAAGACGGCTTCTCAGCCATTTCCAGGCACATTTTTGTGATCTTCAAAGGCCAAATTACACTTGAAATTAGTTGCTAATTACACTACAAATTGAATATAATTTATGAGAAAATGTCAAGAGATTCAAGAAAAACATGCTTAAAGTTATACCCAAGAAAACAGTAGTACACACAGGTCAGTTCCATGTCTAGAAAAAAAGTATGGGGGGCAAAGATGTTCCAGTTGGTTACAACTTACTGGTTCTCATATATACAGTTGTGATCAGAAGTTTACATACAGTGACATGAATGTCATCTTGGATATGAATGTCATGGCAATATTTGGGCTTTCAGTAATTTAAGATAAGATAAGATAGCCTTTTATTATCCCACAAGGGGAAATTTACATTGTTACAGCAGCAAAATATATAAAGAGAAAAAGATAAGGCAGCGAAGTAGTGCAAAAGTACTAAGTATACAAAAAAGGATATACATAAAAGAAAGAAACTACAAATTTAGAGATAAAAAATTAACAAATTTGCAGATATACAGTTAACATAAGTGTATTACAAAGGTGGAATTGCATGTGTAAGTATTGCACAGGTAGTATTGTAGAAGTAAGTCAGTATATTGCACAAGAGCCTTTTTTTTTTTAAAGATTTTTTGGGGGCTTTTTTCACCTTTATTATTGGATAGGACAGTGTAGAGACAGGACATGAGCAGGAGAGAGAGACGGGGAGGGATCGGGAAATGACCTCGGGCCGGAATCGAACCCGGGTCCCCGGATTACAAGAGCCATTTTAACCATGTGTAGCTAGCAGTTCGCTGTAAATTACTGATGCTGATAGTCAGTGCACACAGTATATGTTCAGAGGGGTTTCTATGGATGTAGAAGTGATCTGGACAGTATTGTTCATTATTGTGAGGAGTGTCTGGTGCTGTGCTTGGTGAGGTGCTGGTTGTACAGACTCACAGCAGCAGGGAGGAAGGAGCTGCTGTATCTCTCCTTAACACACCGCAGATGGAGGAGCCGGTCACTGAAGGAGCTGCCCAGTGCTGCTACTGTCTCCTGCAGTGGATGGGAGGTGTTCGCCATTAAGGATGACAACTTGGCCAACATCCTCCTCTCCCCCACTATGTCCACTGAGTCCAGTGCACAGCCCAGGACAGATCCTGCCTTCCTAATCAGCTTGTTAAGTTTTTTTCCTCTCTGCTGTTGTGATACTACTTCCCCAACAGACAACTCCATAGAATATGCCACCACAAAGTCATAAAAAGAGTTCAGAAGTGGACCCTGAACTTCAAAGGCCCTGAGCCTCCTCAGTAGATGGAGTCTGCTCTGGCCTTTCTTGTACAGGGTGTGTGTGATCAGTCCAGTCCAGTGCATTGTTCAGATGAACACCCAGATACTTGTAGCACTTGTAGTTCATTTCTTTGAACTGTTCTTTTTCTGTGGCAGAATGGACAGCATACATCTTTAATAAAAAAAAAAAACACTAGAATTTGGTGCACAAGTTTTAATTTTCTTTGGGTTTTCTGAAATCAACACAGGGTCAAAATTATGCATACAAGGTGTGTCAGAAAAGAAACAGGACTGGGGTCACAAAAAAATTGATGTCAAATGCAAACTACAAGTTTTCCCCCTCGAAATAATCCCCCTCGAGTCTAACGCACTTTTCGATCCTTCTCCACCATGCGTCCATGCACTCCTGGAAGGATTCTCCTGAGATTCTCCGCAGCTCCATTGTCACGGCCCTCTTGATGGCTTCCACGTCCGGAAAACAGATCCCCTTGATGACCCCCTTGAGCTTGGGGAAAAGGGGAAAAAAATTATCACACAGAGCCAGGCCAGGTGAGTAGGGAGGTTGCTCCAGCACGGCAATGATGTTCTCAGCAAGGAACTGCCAGGTGCTCAGGGTGTTGTGAGCCAGCGCGTTGTTGTGGTGAAGCAGCCACAAGCTGTCCTGTCACAACTCTCGCCTCTTCTCACACACTGAACGAAGCAAACGCCGCAGGATCTCTTTGTTGACATGCTGGTTGATCGTCTGGCCCTGTGGCAAGAACTCTGTGTGGACGATGCCCCTGACATCAAAGAAGCACACTAAGTCCTGTTACTTTTCTGACACACCTCGTACAGCACACCTAATATTTGGGTAAAATGTCTCTTTGCAAGATTCCCCTTGACCAAACATTTTTGTTTACCATGAACAAGCTTCTGGCAGAATTCTGATTGAATATTTCACGACTCTTCATGGTAGAATTGGTAGAGTTCAGTTAAATTTGTTTTTTTTTTTCTTGGCATGGACTCGACTTATAAGCACAGTCCATATATTTTCAATAGGGTTGAAGTCAGGACTTGTTTTAAGCTTAATGTTAGCCTGCATTATCCTCCACAACCAGCTCTAATGCATGTTTGGGTTCATTGTCCTGTTGTAACTCCCAAGTCATGTTCAAGTTTCTGATGGTTTATGCTGAAGAATTCTGAGGTAGTCCTCCTTCTTCATTATTCCATCCACTTTGTCCAATGAACCAGTTCCACTGGTAGCAAAACAGACCCAGAGCATGATGATCCTCCCACCAGCACCAGCTGGTACAGTGTCCCTCTGTAAATGGTGGTCATTGTGGCCAAACAACTCAATCTTTGTCTCATCTGACCATACAGCTTTCCTACAGAAGGCTTTTTCTTTGTCTGTGTGGTAAGCTTCAAACTTCAGTTAAGCTTGAAGGTGTCAATTTTGGAACAGGGGGTTATTTCTTGGATAACAGCCTCTTAGTCTATGGTGATCTGAACTGTAGACAGTGATCCATCAGCTTCCAGTTCATGGCAGGGCTGTGCCATGGTGGTTCCCAGGTTGTTCCTGACCATCCAAACCACTTTCCTTTCAGCTGAGGGTGACAGTTTGGGTTTTCTTGAAGCAAAGTGGCTTGGCCAAGTGACTACACCTCAACAATAACTTGGCTACAGTTGTTTGAACTAGGGTTGCCAACTCCCTGAACCCCAAAAGAGGGTCACTTTCAACCCAAATGCAGGACTTTTTTTCCCAGGCCTATCCGCACTGCCCCACGACAGAAATCATAACGTTTCCTTATCCAGACCACAATCCTATTAATTTCAGTATAATTTTGGTCAATTAATACTGCACGAGCAAAACTGTATTGTGTTTAAGTAATAGTCAAAACAATCATTAGGCCTACAAGTGTCTCTCAAATTTCTCAAACTCTGAAAAGCTTTAGGCCTAAACCAACCATTGTCATAGTTATTCTATTTGAGGGGCATATCTTGAAGGAAAAGCAAAGACAGAAAAAAATGTATGCAAGTTTTTTAAACTATATATTTAAAACTTAAGAGAATATGTTGTTGGTCTGCATCTTTTCAGTATGGCATGGGCCTCCTCTTATCCTGCAATAAATAAGAGAAAGAAAGGATATTTAGATTGAGAAATAGCCTACTGCCATCCCATGAACTTATGTTTGTGTAATAAGATGTTTATATGGACATTCAAATGAAGGCTCACCAGTTACTTCTTCCATGGCTATTCCAGATTCCAGCATCTCCTCATCCTTCTTCACAGCCCAAATTATTTACAGAACAGTGGCATGGACATCCTCTTATCCTGCAGTAAATAAGAAAAAAACAAATGATATTTAGATTGAGAAATACTGCCACCCAATGAACTTATGTCTGTGTGTGTTGCATAAACAAGATACATAGACAAATTAAAATGATATTTAGATTGAGAAATACTGCCACCCCATGAAGTTATATGTGTGTGGGTTGCATAAACAAGATACAACATAGACAAATTAAAATTATATTTAGATTGAGAAATACTGCCACTCCATGTTATAGTGGAAGTGTGTGGGTTGCATAAATAAGATATACAGACAAATTCAAATGAAGGCTCACCAGTTACTTCTTCCATGGCTATTCCAGTTTCCAGCATCTCCTCATCCTTCTGTACAGTCCGCGCTGTTATAGCTATGGCCATGTTTGATGGTGTGATACACATAGGCTACCTCGCTTGCAGAAATTTTGTCAATTTCAGAAGTAGATGCGGCGAAGAATGTACTGATGTTGCTAGCTCCTTTCGATAGCACAGCCCTTTTGTGCGAGTCTGTGTCTTCATGGCGGGATAAGTCGTGCTCGCCACCATGGCCAATAGATATATCTCGGCGGCATAATGTACAAAATGCTCTCCTAGCATCTGTGGTGGCTTTAACCCACGACCTTTTTGCTTCCCATTCCTTGTTGTAGCTGCAAAGCCTCTTTTTCTTAGCAGGGTCATCCATTTTCACTGACTTGTTCACGAGCAGAGAACCACTGACTGAACTGAACTCAACAACCGTCTCCCACAGCAACGTTTGCATGAGTTTTGGCGCCTTATCACAGTAGCCTATCAAAGATCCCTGTTCAGAATGTGTCATCAATCACCAGTCTACTACTATTGGACAAAATATTTCATCCATATTTCATCAAAAACTGCGACTGCGATTGGAATACGGAACGGGAGCTGTTCCTCGCGGGACAAATTAAATTCACCTAAAATTCGGGACGTCCCGGGCAAATCAGGATGGTTGGCAACCCTAGTTTGAACTGATCTTGGAATTTGCAGCTGTTTAGAAAATGGTTCCAAGAGACACTCCAGAGTTGTGTATATCTGCAATCCTCTTTCTCAGATTTGCACCGAGCTCCTTGGACTTTCCCATTTTACTGTGTGTTGGTCAATCCAATGAGTGCTGTAAACAAACCCTTTTTTTGAAGACACAGAGAAGCTACCAGCTGTAGTCAATCATGATCACTAACAAGAAGTTAAGAGACCTTGGCCTTGGCAAAATAAGAGGCATTTTGGAAGTTTCAGCACCTCTGAATTAAAAATCTAAGTGAGCATATGTAAATTTTTGACCCTGTATGTATAATTTTGACCCAGTGTTTATTTCAGAAAACCCAAAGAAAATTAAAACTTGTGCACCAAATTCTAGTGTTTTTTTAAATTAAAGATGTATGCTGTACAATCATTCTGCCACAGAAAAAGAACAGTTCAAAGAAATTACTGAAAGCCCAAATATTGCCATGACATTCATGTCCAAGATGACATTCATGATACTGTATGTAAACTTCTGACCACAACTGTAGGTACTATAACATTCATGAAACATTGTCAACAATGACTATTTTTTATATTATGTTTATAATAAATCTATAAGTCCTGTGATGACCTGGCGACTTGTCCAGGGTGTACCCTGCCTTTCGCCTGTAGTCAGCTGGGATAAGCTCCAGCTTGCCTGTGACCCTATAGAACAGGATAAAGCGGCTAGAGATAATGAGATGAGATGAGATGTTTATAATAAGTCTATAAGCCCTGTGATGACCTGGTGACTTGTCCAGGGTGTACCCTGCCTTTCGCCCGTAGTCAGCTGGGATAGGCTCCAGCTTGCCTGCGACCCTGTAGAACAGGATAAAGCGGCTAGAGATAATGAGATGAGATGAAGAGTTTGGTTCCAAAACATGATAAGCACTATAAAATTGGGCCATGCCTGGGCTGGTTCGAAAGGGCTCAGTGAGAGGGAGGTGCCTGTAAATTTTGGTAGGGCTAGGACCTTCGGTGGCCGAGTTATGATTTTTTAAAATCCCCACACGTGAGAGCGGCTGGAGCAAGGGCTCGTGCTAAAGCTTTCTGTGATCTGCGCTCACTCCTGACATCTGATCGGGCCAAGCCTAGGCTTGTTCAAAAGGTCTTGGGGAGAGGGATGTGCCTGTAAAGTTTGGTTGGGCTGGGACTTTGGTTGGCCAAGTTGTGAATTTTTAAATTTGGGCCGGTGGGGGCCCCCATTTCACAGGCCATGTTACGACAATGTATTCACCCAGTATAACATTTGGAAGAAAATTAGAAGTAGATTAGACCCATATCTTTCCAATTTTTCATGGGCCATCCGGTTTGATGCTTTTGAAATACAGATGGACAAATGCAAAAATTACTGGTCAGTGTCCGCTGATCCGGCCTTATTTCCCACACTGATATTATGTAGATGATGGTTTCTCCAAATTATTTGCAATTTTACATTGAGAAACATTATTCTTAACTTGTTACACAATTTGCCCATGCAGCCTTTCACGAAGCGGTGAACTCCTTGCAATCTTGACTTCTGAAAGACTTGGCCTCTCTGGGATGCTAGTTTTATACTCAATCATGTTTCTGAAAAAGGGAAATAAAGTGGCACGCTGGTGTAGTGGTTAGCACTGTCACCTAATCTATTCTGTTGTATTGTCATGACTGTCTATTCTATTCCACAAACTAAGTAGATATGTATAGTATTTTGTCATATTCTTTTCTATGTCTTCAAAATGCTTTCTATTCTATCATATTCCCTCCTTTTCTCATATGTATTCTGTTATATTGTCCTAATTGTCTGTCCTATTCTGTATTATTTTGTCATGTTCTTTTCTGTTCTGTGACCATTCTATTCTCTGTGTTCTATCTTGTCATATTCTATTATCTCCCAAGTTATTCTATTCTATTCCAGTCTTGGGTATGACTTTAAACTGCAGCTGGTAGTGATTCTCAGGTCCAGGAGGACTTGAGTATTGGGGAAAGTGGAGTTACCCCTTAACCACCGTTGCTCCCAGGTCCACTCTGACCCGGAGTGGCAGCACCTGTCTGGGTCCCAGCCATGGGCATTGCCACCATTGAATGTGAAGGGGACGTGTCCCCTTCACATTTAATAATTCTTCGTTTGGACCCCCCTACATTTAACATAAAATATTAGTTCACCCAGCGCCGTTTCTATTGCTTCATGAAAGAATCCATTCCACTTGATCGATAAGAGAATACACAGACCACTGAAAATCCACTCCGGGTTTTCCGGGCATTACCTACAGCAACTCACCGCAAGCAAGTGAAGTGAATTTCAGTGCAAGCAGAGAAATTTTGGTGCAGCTGCTCGAAAGTGGAGGAGGTAACGTTAGCCCCATTGCCACCTCACAATGTCTAGCTTTTGCTAAAACATTCTTTTTTTATATGCCCTCAAAATTAACCCTAGGCCACGTTAAATTAATGTTCAACTAAACAATGAAATCAGCTTAGCCTAATGGGGTATTCTTGATTGATGATGAATTGTTTGCAGTATTTGCTCCCTCCCCAGACACAATGGACATAAGGAAATTCTTTACAAAGAAGCAGAAAGTAAGTCAAAATTTCCCCACAGGACAGGTTTTATTTTGTCCCAATGGAAATGTTAGTGCAGTTAGCTGGCTAGCTTTTGCTAAAACATTCTTTTTTTATATGCCCTCAAAATTAACCCTAGGCCACGTTAAATTAATGTTCAACTAAACAATGAAATCAGCTTAGCCTAATGGGGTATTCTTGGTTGATGATGAATTGTTTGCAGTATTTGCTCCCTCCCCAGACACAATGGACATAAGGAAATTCTTTACAAAGAAGCAGAAAGTAAGTCAAAATTTCCCCACAGGACAGGTTTTATTTTGTCCCAATGGAAATGTTAGTGCAGTTAGCTGGCTAGCTTTTGCTAAAACATTCTTTTTTTATATGCCCTCAAAATTAACCCTAGGCCACGTTAAATTAATGTTCAACTAAACAATGAAATCAGCTTAGCCTAATGGGGTATTCTTGGTTGATGATGAATTGTTTGCAGTATTTGCTCCCTCCCCAGACACAATGGACATAAGGAAATTCTTTACAAAGAAGCAGAAAGTAAGTCAAAATTTCCCCACAGGACAGGTTTTATTTTGTCCCAATGGAAATGTTAGTGCAGTTAGCTGGCTAGTCAGTGTTAGGAGATGTATCAGCTAGCTTAATGTTAGCTATCACTTAATTCAAACCCAGTAGGCCTACCTTATTGTAATGCCAAGAATGAGGTCAAGTCTGCTCTGATGATATTTATTGATTCCCTGTTGTGATTTGAAGAACTTGTTTTGTCTGGTCTTTTCCAGTTTTCTGGAAAGTAACATGGGAAATCAGTATGGTGAAGAAATAGTAGAAAGGAAAGCAATGAAGAGAGATGGATGTTATTCCAGGTGGATTGTCAGCGGTCTCAAAAGTAGCCGGTCACCGGCGGCAAATCGCCGGCTATGGCTTGTTATGCCGCCGGCTATTGTCAGTCGAGTCACAAAATTTAATATTAAATATTTCTGACAGCAAAAAAAAGTTGTGAACGTAAATTACATCCACTATGTCATGTATGTCCGTTGCTGCGTCTACTGTGTTTACATCCTCGACACGAGTGCAGCCATTACTGCCGCCTGTGTTGCCAGATTGTGTTTACATCCTCGACAAGAGTGCAGCCATTACTGCCACCTGTGTTGCCAGATTGCGCGTTTTCCCGCCCAATTTGGGCGGTTTTAAGTGCATTTTGGCGGGTTTTGAACATATTTTGGGCTGTAAAACGTCAGCAGTATCTGGCAACATATTTTTTTTTTTACTTAATGCAAGAAATTAATGGATGCCAACGTTTTTGCCAAAATGGTATTTTATTTCCCATTGTTTAGGCAGCTTCAGCATCATACTGTGAGATTCTGTTCAAATTGTTTTTTTTTCTTCTATGAAGCCTGAGCCATTTATTTTATTAGTTTATAATTATTGTTTAATTTAGTCTTCAGGAGAGACTGCCTGCACACAGTACTAGTATTAACAGTTTTTCTTCCATGAAAGCTGAGGCATTTATATTATATTTTAAGGTAACTTCATGTTGTGCTGTGAGGTTCTCTGCACTTTAACTTTTGAACCAACAGGTGCATTTGGATAAGTAAAGCCTATTTTTCTGCATTTTTGTAGTCCTGGTAATCTTTTATATTGGTAAAGTTGTTTATAGGACCATTTCTCAGTGTCTGTTTTTTTAATCAATAGTTTTTCAGTAATAACTTAATATTTAACATATCACTCAATTTTAAACAACCCCCGCACCTCCCCCATAGTCTCCAAAATTTCTGTGGGAAACACTGGTGTGCGTAACAACGCTAATCAAGCTTAAGCTAGACGACCCGCCTCAAATACCCATCCCGGGTAAATGTTATCCCAATTTTAGATGGCCTGTTCCAAACCATCCCGCCCCATGAAAAATTCGTACTTGCATATCTATCTATCTATCTATCTATCTATCTATCTATCTATCTATCTATCTATCTATCTGCACGCTTTGCGTGCATTATGTCTGCCGCTGGCAGACATTTTACCATTTTGCACCCTGCTGTAAATTATTTGTACCCTGCTATTCTCCCAAACTTTGAAGCCCCTGATTGTGAAGGAAAGGGGGATAAAAGTTATGAAGTGGTAGAAATTGTGGTGGCACCAATGTAAGGAGTTCTATCTATAAATCTATTTGTTATACTAATCTGTAAATGTTACTGTAGTACCACCATTGCATGTAGGTTGACAAAACTGCACTTGTTCATTGGGTGAAGTTCTCTTATGTGTCGTTGCTTGACACAGTGTCATTTTGTGTTGTGAAGACTGCATGATGCCATGTCATTTTTGTTATGAGTATCACTAAATTGGAAAAAAGTAAAATGCACCCACTAAAGTCACTGTTGGTGGTTAACAAAATTGCACCTGTTCATTGTGTGAAGTTATTTTTTATGTGTCACCGTTGCTTGACACAGTGTGATTTTTGTGTTATGAAATTTGCATGATGCCATGTCATGCCTGTTCATTGTGTGAAATTATCTCATCTCATCTCATTATCTCTAGCCGCTTTATCCTGTCCTACAGGGTCACAGGCAAGCTGGAGCCTATCCCAGCTGACTACGGGCGAAAGGCGGGGTACACCCTGGACAAGTCGCCAGGTCATCACAGGGCTTGTGTGAAATGATGAATATTCTTATTTTTAAACATACAGTTGAGTGTCACTATTGCTTGGCACAGTGGCATGTTGTGTTACATCTGAAACTAAATAAAATAGGAAACACAAAATAAAAAGTAAAATGCACTCAGTCATTGTTGGTGATAAATTGTGTCACGTTCATCTCATTATCTTAGGCATAGCAGTGGGTTTAAATACAAGCTGATGAATATATGGACTAGTTGAATGAGGACTTATTGTTGAGTCTCTAAAATAGTCATTGAATTAAGTGACTTTTGTAGGTAAAATTAGGTGTTTAACAACCTGTTAAAAAATACACCAGAATGCAGGAAATGGCATCTAATTAATAACAAATTTTCTGGGGGAGGACCCCCAGACCCCCCACCAGTGTGTCCCCCCCACATTAAAAATGCTTCCGATGCCCCTGGTTCCAGCTATGGTTTAAATAGTACATCATCAATAAGGCACTGGCAGGAGGGTGCTTTTTGGTGTAATGCAGCAGATGAACCCAACAGGGTCAATAGCACACCACCAGATAGCATGCGGAAGAGCCACTCAAATGGCCAATGGATGGCATCACTCGGCAAAGTCAAGTGTCACTGCGGGGCAACTCCATACCTGTCAGGTCTGTGGCACTTTTGTGCACCACTTGGCATCAGGTCTGGAGGTCCAGAGAGACAACACGATGGGGGTATGACATAATTTGTCTTACCTTACTGTGCAAGGCGCTTTGTGAGGAGAGAAGGATAGTATGTGAGAGCTCACGAGGCCAGACATTCTATGGCAGCTCAGCTGGGCGGTTTGTGCCGCTGATGTGGGTGACTCTATTGCGGGCCTCGTGGCCCATCTGCATTTCTGTGCATCTTAATCAAGCAGTCATCATCACTCATGGACAGCTGACAATGACAAAATGTTACTGACCTGTTGCCAAATAACCAATTTTTTTTCACATTACACAACTTTTCCAGTCTTTTGTTGCCCTTGTCCCAACTTTTTTGAAACATGTTGCTGGCATTAACTTAAAAAATAAGCATACATTTTTCAAAAAACAATAAGATTTACAAGTTTCAACATTTGGCGGCACGGTGGTGTAGTGGTTAGCACTGTCGCCTCACAGCAAGAAGGTCCTGGGTTCGAGCCCCGGGGCCGGCGAGGGCCTTTCTGTGTGGAGTTTGCATGTTCTCCCCGTGTCTGCGTGGGTTTCCTCCGGGTGCTCCGGTTTCCCCCACAGTCCAAAGACATGCAGGTTAGGTTAACTGGTGACTCTAAATTGACCGTAGGTGTGAATGTGAGTGTGAATGGTTGTCTGTGTCTATGTGTCAGCCCTGTGATGACCTGGCGACTTGTCCAGGGTGTACCCCGCCTTTCGCCCGTAGTCAGCTGGGATAGGCTCCAGCTTGCCTGCGACCCTGTAGAAGGATAAAGCGGCTAGAGATAATGAGATGAGATGAGTTTCAACATTTAATATGGTGTCCTTGTACAACCCCAGATCAGAAAAAGCTGGAATAGAAATTGAAATTAAAACTGAAAACAATGATTTGTAAATAATATCTTTGACCTGTATTGCACTCAAAACAATACAACAGCACATTATGTGATGTTTTACCTCATGAATGTTATTGTTTTTCAAAATAAATACTTATTTTGATTTTAATGGTGTCAGTAATAGCTCTGCGATGACCAGGTGACTTGGCCAGGATGTACCCCGCCTCTCGCCCATAGTCAGCTGGGATAGGCTCCAGCTTGCCTGCGACCCTGTACAGGATAAGCAGCTACAGATATTGGATCGATGGATGGTGTCAATAATGGTGCCATCACAGTAGTGCAAGTTACCTTTGTCAAGGGCACTAACACAACCCCGTACCATGACAGACCATGGCTTTTGGACTTGTTGCTAGTAATAGTCTGGATGGTCTATTTCATCTTTGGTCCAGAGCACATGGTGTCCGTCAGTGGCACTTCTGGGCACAATTAACATAACGCTTCATTTTTGCACAGTAAAGTTTTAACTGGCATTTGTGGATGTAACGCTGTAGTACTTGATAAAGGGTTGCCAAAGTAATCCCAAGGCCATGTGGTTATATCAGCTATAGATGAATGACAGTTTCTGATGCAGTTCTGTCTGAGGAATTGAAGATAATGGGTACTCAGCTTCGGCTTGTGCCTTGTCCTTTACACACCGAAATTCCTCCAGATTCCTTGAACCATTTTATGATATTATGCACCTTAGAGAGTGAAATATCCAAATCAATTCCTATCTTTCTTTGAGGAACATTATTTTTAAATAATTTTCTCATGCATTTGTTCACAAACTGGAGATCCTTGGCCCGTCTTTGCTCCTCAAAGACTAGGCCTTTCCTAGATACTGATTTTGTACCAAATCATGATTATAGTCATCTGTTGACATCACCTGTTTCAAATCACATCATTATTTATTTGTTTTACCTCATTACTAGTTCTAAATTGTGCACATCCCAACTTTTTTTTTGGAATGTTTTGCAGGCCTGAAATGCAGGCGTATATATGAACCAATAAAATAAAGTTGACCAGACAAAACATGACATATCTTGGTTTCATACTGTTTCATACTGCAATGAAATCTAAGTCAGCCTAAATTTGGAAATCACTGCTTTCTTTTTTTTTATTTGCATTTTCCATACTATCCCAACTTTATCTGTTTTGGGGTTGTAATATTTTCAATCCGGTTTCCATGATTTGCCTGACCTTTGCCTGTTTCTTGATACTGCCTTTTGAATCATTATTTGGATCAGTTTACCAGTGTGTTCTTAATAAACATTCTGTTCTCCTTTTACATCCATCTGTCATCTGCATCCCTGACAGAACACTTTATCATCATCATCATCATCATCGATGTAGCAGAGTAGACATGCTTGTCACCTGCATCCCTGATATATGTGCCTATATCATGTTGCCAACATCATTTTATTTGATTACACACACTCCACATTCAAACGCTTTACAAACAATGTCCTCTATATGGCCTGAAAAGTTTCTGTTATGTATTTTTTGTTATGTTTATGTTCATCTACAATGTAAATAAATAGGACTATGCAGTCATATTTGTGTAACATCCTGCAATATTAATCTAGCTTGTAGTTCACCTGGTTCTTTGGCCTTCTCTGGTCCTGTACCCTCCAGCTTGTAAACAAATGCATGGACAGCTGTCCTTGAGAAGAGCTCAAAGCATGATTTTGTATAACCCATTGCAAAGCATCATGAGCTGTAGTGTGACCACAGCTTTATGCTCATGTTCACTTCTCTGTATTAGAATGAACAGCTTGCTGTGCTTTGTATGTTTGCAAGCCATTTTCCCTTCTATGTTTAGAAATCTCTCTAGTTTTTTTCCCCCCAATGATGAATTACTTTTGGTAAATTAAAAAAAAAAAATCTGATGTCTTTGTTTTGTTCAAAATGATTTGCACATCCAAAAACACAGCAAAACCTTCCCATACCGATCAATAACAACTAACTCATCTGAATGAAGCACTACAAGCGTGCCTTTGGTCATGTCGGCATAGTTACCATTGCTATGGGGGTCACGTGACAGTGCAAAGCATCTATTTACAACAGTGACATAAAATGAATTACACTTCACAAATGCAGGGGGAGCCCAAGAGCAAAAAATACCAGTTATCCCATCATGTTGCTTTAACCAGAGCCAAGGCTTTTGGCTTTAATTAAATGTGGGGACAGCCACTTCTCTGGCCCTTGTTTCTTTGATACCTTTCAATAGTGCAATATACTCATACTGCATGCCAGTTTATTTTCTACAAAATATTTCTTACAGCCTAGTCTCTGATAGCTCTCAGTGTACAGTAGCACCCTTTCACCATAGCACATGAACTCTACTGGCTGTGCAACATGCACACATTTCTCATTACACCAAGAGAACTCCATTCTTGATGACCCTTGGCATAGCCAGGACTGAATCCCATTGCAGAGCAATTCTTTGACTAGGTTTGCATTCCTTTGAGGAAATGTTCATCACTTTTGTTAAGAGCCACAATCAGATCCAGTCAAGCCTCACAGGCCATGAGTTAAGATTGAATAAACTGCCATGGATAAATAAGCTTTTAATGACTTATCTGAGAATGAAGCTATCAGCAACCTTCCCTTTGCAGATGTTCAGTTGTACTTGCATTCATTGATTACCATGATTGTTCTCTGGCAGAAGACTCTGATTTGATCAGTGTTGGACAGAAAATGTGGCTTTCAATGCTACTTACCAAGCACTTGATGAAAATGTGTAAATAACCTACAGAGCTCTGCAGTGTCATTAAAACACTCATACACAGTGGCTGCCCACAACCACATGCAAAGCACAAAGTGCTGTGTTAAATCTCAGCTGTCAATAGGGGGCCAGCTCCTGACTGCATGGACTACAGTTTTTATAGTTTTTAAATTGCACTTCAGCACCTGCCATATCCCATCTTGAGCAAATCAATAGCATGCTCCATGGGACTAGATTGCTGGCTAGTGAAAATTAATCACTCTCCTGCCTCTCCTCTGCCACCCATCAGCAAAGCCATCTAATAATGGCCTGACCTTTCCTATCAATACTGGCAAGTGTTCAGTGTGCATTGTCCTACCTGCTAATTAAAAGCCTACTGATAATTAAAGCAGATGTAAAGGTGCCATCATTGCAGCATTCCACTGAGGTGTCTCTGCTTGCCATGTGAGGAACCCCTTGCTGATAAATATGAATTATATCTGAGTTAGCTAACTTGCATTCATTACCTATGGCTGGTGAGATGTTTGACTCCCTTAGCCCATGTTTACATTAGACCGTATCAGCGGATCATCAGATTAACGTTTTTAAAACGATTAACGATTTGCGTGCACACAGCAACACCAATACACGGATACGCTCGGCTCCGCAGGCATCCTGCGCTCCAAATCACTCCGCCCTGAACAGCGAGTGCCCTCTGGAGGGTGCGCACTCTGGCCTTGCGCAGCTCACAGAGCACGCGAGTGAAGTGCACAAGCTGTGATTCGGGACTGAGCCGCTGTGTGTGAGATCCCAGCACATATCACTTACCACTTGCAAGTGGAAGGATGGCAAGCCTAAAGACAATCATAACTACACAATGGGCAGTATTTGCATCAGTATTTGCAGTATTTTCATACTTTTATACTCTTTAATGAAAGGTGATACAAGGCGGAAGTCCGCGCCGTTTTTCAGCAGTCGCGTCACATGACCAACGCCAGCGAATCAGGAAGGTGGATGTCACAGTGACGTTGTCCAGTGACGACGCCAGCTAGAGCTCAGCACAGCGTATCCGCGTATCTCAATGTTTACACAGCACCGGAGCTGACACGATCTGGATTGAATACATGGACCCTGGCGGATTCCCGTTTCCCGGCGTTTCCAGGCGGTTTAATGTAAACGGACAGTGCATCCGCGAAGAAAACGAGACAGATACGGTCTAATGTAAACTTGGCCTTAGTTTCAAACTGTGAAAGTAAAGCAGATAGAGGAATATGATGGTGGTACTTGCAGAGGAGAAACAAGGTAAGGCACAGTAAACTGCCAATGGGACCTACTGGGACTTCAGAAATACTTGTTTGCATCTCACATGAGACTTCAACTGAATTGAAATTCCATTCAGCATGAGAGTGTCTATGAGCTTGATTCCATATACAACACTACCCCCTGTTGTTTCCCCACAAAAGAGCATAGCACTGTTCCTTTCCCAGTCACAATTACAGTATTCTGTAACCCCTGTTTTTGCTATCATAGTGCATGCCTTTAAACTTTAGCACACATAGGCGCCTGGTGCAGAGAAGCACAATACAAAACGGGTAGTGTTTAAATTAATACATTATTAGAAAATTGACTTGTATTTGCCCTATCCAGTCAAATCATTCACTCTAAAACCAAGTGTGCACTGTGCAGCACAGAAGCATTTTCATAACGTACAAATGGATTTTACGTATAGATTTCACATTAATGTGTAAATGGTAGAAAATTCTCCTATGTAACAACACCAGTATGAAAAATGTGAGTAATAGATAGACCACAATGTTAATTTTGTCAACAAAAATTTTGATAAGTATTCGTTGACAGCCTTTTATTTCATGACTAAATTGTAATGACAACATAAATGAAAAAAAATTTAACAATGAAAATTATGGCAAAATTTCTGTTCATTATTCCCTGACCAATAAAAACAAGACAGCTCTCTTTTGGCAAACAACCTAGTATACTTCTTCAGTGATTTTTTACAGCCAGGAGAAATATCCTTGAGTAAAATAATTATAGTATGTTACCTTCCTGGTTTTTCATTCCTAACAGTAGTTGGAAAGCGATGGAATCTGGCTTGCTAAGCTTGCTCACTTAGCCACTCACATGGCTTTCACAATGTGCCTGGATTTTAACAGGTATATGATTCAGGACATATACTAGTACATGGCATTGATCTAAACAAAGTAACATCTTTATATCAAAATAGTGGTCATTACCATCACAGTGTACAAAATGCTGTACTTATAACTAGCAAAGCAGTAACAGTGTTGTGGCTAACTCCACATAATTCCCGCATTGCAACAACACTACCAGTCACGTAGATAGATAGATAGATAGATAGATAGATAGATAGATAGATAGATAGAAATCGAGGAATACTCCTCCCGTTATAGCCCATCTTAAAGCTACAGGGCACATTTTACAAGTATCATGAAACTGAGGAAATTATGACTAAATTAGATTAAATTTAAAACTTAGTTCCACTGACGACTACTTTTTCTTCCTCCTTGTCCAGCACTGTTGCCAGGTCAGGGTGAGTTCTGCTGACTACATCTTGACTAAAAGAAAAAAAAAAGACTAAAACGTGACTAAAATGTAACCATGTTTTTTTTTTCAAACTACAATTTTCAGTAAGCAACAAAGACTAAAACTAAATTTAAAATTCTTCTGAAAATTAACACTGATAGACTGTCCTCCTTTCTTGCTCTTTATGTTGTGTTCTACTTTAACACTGGAGCTCCACACATCTTCTGTGGCAGCACACTAACCCCCAGTCAGAGAGGGAGGCTTTCATGGTCACTATCGGCACTTTTGAACAGTTCTAGGCACTTATCGAGGGACAATACTCCCTGGCGAGCTCCCCCAAGAACCACATACCTTTTGAAGGCTTTTTTCTGTTTGCATTCACCACTAGAAATGCTGAAGTGACATAAGCCAGCTGACAGTTGGTATAGCAGCATAACTAGTTTGTTGTTTCCATATGAATGTGTGTATACCAATGTTCTTGTTTTGCTGTGAAAACGGCAAACTAGCAACATTAGGATTTAAACTTGGCCACTTTCGTGTGTCGTGTTTCGATTGCATGTTATTATAGAAATGGATCAGTCCACTACGCTGTAGAATTGGGGAGATCAGGAAGTGTTATGTGATAACACTTAAGTCCAAGGGTGGATCTTAAGTCCAAGATGGCGCCTGTGTGTTTGGCTGGCCGTCTTCCTCTGTTGAGTGTGTTGTTGTTTTTCTTGAGTTTGTTGTTTGTTATACGGAGTGTGTCACCACTGCAGGTGTATGATCGCCTGACACTTCTTAATATTCGTGAGTCTTTGGAAAAACTGCCAAAGACTCACAAATATTCAAAGATGCCTCCGCCTTTTTGGCGTTTATACCGCTACATCTACGGCGTCTTTCCTGCTGGCTACCTCGCAGCAGTCGCCGCAGAAGACGTGGAAAGCGAGGAGGAGTTCTCATTAAATTTAAATCTTACCTAGCTTCTTCTCGTTACGATCCCCGTCGTTTATTAGCTGGATTTTCCATGGACTATAGGGGCTACGATCTGCGGAGTTCCACGGAGTACAGGTATCGGTGGCTCCGACCGGTTCTCCATGACACCGGGGTGCTGTTCCCATGTTGTCGGCTAGTGCAGACTTTTCAGCAGGGCTGTGTGCCGGGGAATCTTCCCTCGCTCACCCGCTCCTCTCATCAGTCTGGCCGTTGCTCAGCTCATATTGCGCTGATTAACACCAGATCCCTCACAAATAAGACATTTATTCTGAATTACTTTTTTACAACACATGATCTGGATTTCCTCCTGCTTACAGAGACCTGGTTGAAACCAGGTGAGAACAGCGCCTTCTCGGAGCTCCTCCCTCCCCGCTGTTCTTTTTTCAGCACCCTGCTAGCTGCTGGTCGTGGCGGCGGTCTGGCTGCTATATTTAAGGAGAGTTTTAGATGCCGAATGTTAACCGCGAATAATTATTCCAGCTTTGAACTGCAGTTGTTTGTGATCAACCTCGCCTGCCCCGTGTTGTGTGCCACAGTCTATCGTCCTCCCAAATTCAATAAGGACTTTATTCAAGAGTTCTCTGAGTTTTTGTCTGATTTTATTGCAAAGTTTGATAAATTATTGATTTGTGGAGACTTTAATATTCATGTTTGTTGTGTAGCAAATCAACTGGCTAATGAGTTTAAAAGCCTTTTGGATTCCTTTGGTCTCATCCAGTCTGTTAATGCACCAACACATGAGCATGGGCACACACTCAGTCTTGTTATTTCTCACAGGCTTTCAGTTTCCCTTAGAGCGGCGGTCCCCAAACACCGGTTCGCGGACCGGTACCGGTCCACGAGACATTCCAAACCGGGCCTTGACACGAAAAAAATGCGAGGGGAAAAAAAAACAGAAATGCGCTCATCACACCCGTTTAGATATCAAACGTCTACGTGGAGACTGCACAGATTGCATAGGTGGCCTATAGCAGCATATTAAACAGCTTTTTTTTTCAATCATGATGACTGTCTGTCTGTCCCGCCCCTCAACACATAGGCTACTTAACCTGCAGCGCAGTCTCAGTTCAGCTCAGTTCATGGTCAGCGGTACTGTACAGTCAGTGCTACACGTTAGCTAAAATGAACAAAAAGCAGACGTCGTTAGCGAATTTCTTTGGTGTGGGTAGGGGCGAATAAAGGCCCACTGATGATACTGGTGAACCAGAAACGTCGATGAAAAAGAAGGGATCTTTCAATCGCAAATATGACGAGTCATATCTTAAATATGGGTTTGCACAGACCGGTGACTCGCATGCACCAAATCCCTTGTGTGTGGTATGTGGCGATAAGTTGTCGAATGAGGCTATGAAGCCATCCAAGCTCATTTGACACCTAGAATCCAAACATCCGACACTTAAACACAAACCCCTTGAATTCTTTGAGCGTAAAAAACGTGAACAAGATTCACAAAAACTCGTGCTCAAGACAGCTGCATCTGTGAATGTGGCTGCACTAAAAGCCTCATACTTAGTGGCTAATCGAATTGCTAAATGCAAGAAACCTTTCACTATTGGGGAAGAGCTAATTCTGCCATGTGCAAAAGACATGTGCAATGAAGTCTTTGGGGAGGCAGCAGCAAAAAAGATAGGCGTGGTACCTCTTTCGGCCAGTACTGTCCATAGGCGGATTGATGACATAGCGGAGGATATTGAGACACAGTTGTTGGAGAGGGTAAGAGGGTCACCGTGGTTTGCGATTCAGGTTGATGAGTCCACTGATGTGGAAAACTGGGCAATTCTGCTTGTTTTTGTGTGGTACATTTTTGAGGAGGATGTGCAGGAGGATTTGTTGTGTGTACTGTCACTCCCAACAAACACCACAGGTGCAGAATTATTTCGAGCTTTGGATGGTTATGTGTCCGGGAAGTTAGACTGGTCCTTGGGAGAGACTGAGGCAGCACCAGCTCTATTGGAGCTGATTCGTGATCACCTTGTTGCGCTGTCGAAAGAATTCGAACGGTACTTCCCAGCCTCCACGGATCCGCGTCAAAAGAATGAGTGGATCCGCAACCCGTTTGCCAGCATCCCCAATCACCTGCCTGTTCAGGAGGAAGCACAGCTTCTCGAGCTAGCAAATGACAGTGGTTTTAAGACTATGTTCGAGCAAACCTCTTTACCTGCATTTTGGATCAAAGCCAAAGCGGAATACCCAGAAATACCCGCAAAAGCGCTCAAAACATTGCTTCCTTTTCCAACCACATACCTATGCGAGGCCGGGTTTTCTGCAATTTAGTTTAGTTTTTAGTTTAGACTTTATTTATAATGAGGGTAGCACTAAATAGCGATGCTAATAATCTTGTGGCCCTCCCTAAAATAAATGTATACAATATAAACTATAAAAACTATTTACACTAAATTACAATAAAAACAATACGATAATCATATTAATAAATATAAATAAGAAACAAATTATTATAAAATGACCGTGACCAAAACAAAACTGCGCAACTGATTGGACATTTCAAACACATTAAGAGTGTCACTGTCTTCCATCACCCCCAGATGGAATCTTCTTGTTGCAGGGAAACAAGCACAGGGCAACCATTAAAATAAATTGCACTTTGGCCTCAACGCGCACTAAATTTATTAATTCGTTGTATTAATTTGTGCAGTACATATTGTGTTGTGCATGTTGTTTCGCATTTACTTCCTGTTCATAGTTCAATTTTCACTTGTTCAAGTTCACGTTCTTTTTCAAGAGTTTGTTACCTACTGTTCATGGTTGAAATGGTTATTTTTTAATATGCATGCACAACACCATATGGAATATCACCAAAATTGTCCACTAATAATAAATGATCATATATCCCTCCCCCAAAGACCCCCAATGGTTGGAACATACCGACCTTAAAGTCACTTGTGAATAAATACCCCCACCCCCACATATTGTATCCTGCTGACTATCCTCATTTGTAAAAGTATGTGTGCACGCGAACATATGTGCCCCCCCCCCCCCCCCCCCCCCCCCCCCCCCCCGGTCCACTGGGGAAAAAATGAGAACCAAACCGGTCCTTGGGGCTGAAAAAGTTGGGGACCCCTGCCTTAGAGAAATAGTGGACACTGCCATTTCGGATCACCTCCCCATTGTTTTCGATTTTGCTGCTCCCCCACCTGCCAATAAGCCTGTTTCCTTAGCTCACAGACGCTGTATTTTTACTTCATCGACGGCTGAAGAGTTTGCTGTTGCCTTTAGGGACTCTCAGCTGCATGCTGACAGTGGGCTGGTTTCTTCCCTTTGCCCAGAGAGTCTACTTTCCACTTTTCATTCTACCTGTTCTGCAATTCTGGATTCTGTTGCCCCTTTCCGGCAAAAAGTATTAAGACCAAGACAGATCCCTGGTTGAATGACCACACCCGTCTGCTTAGGCAACAATGTAGACAGGCTGAATGGCGGTGGAAAAAGGACAAACTGCATGTATCCCTGGGCTGGTTAAGGGATAGTTTAGCTGCTTACCAGAGATCTCTGAAGGAGGCCAAGTCCAAATATCTGTCTTCCATTATAGCCAATAGCTCTCATTATCCTAGATTGTTATTTAATACTATTGACTCTGTTATTAATCCATGCCCCACTGTTCTGTCTGATGACTCTGCCGCAACCTGTGAAGAGTATGCCTGTTTCTTTACTGACAAAGTGGCATCAGTCAGACAGAATATCAGTAGCATTGATACGTTCCTTGATGATGTGGATGCTCCTCCTACACAGTCTGCTGTTTTCGACCGGTTTGAGACTATTTCTCTGTCGTTTTTTACGAAGGTGGTTAGTGGCATGAAACCCACTAACTGTCCCTTAGATGTCATTCCAGCCAAGTTTTTGAAGGAGATTTTAAATTCTGTTGGGTCAAGTTTGCTTGTTTTTATAAATACTTGTCTTAATTCTGGGTCTGTCCCAGCTGCCTTTAAACATGTTGTAGTTAGGCCCCTCCTTAAAAAAACACATCTTGACCCTTCTGTTCTGTCCAATTTTAGGCCTGTCTCCCATTTGCCTTTTCTTTCTAAGGTTTTAGAAAAAGTTGTTTTTATTCAATTACAGTCATTTTTAGAGAGAAATTCTGTTCTTGATAAATTCCAGTCTGGTTTCAGATCCCGACATAGCACTGAGTCAGCACTGTTAAAGGTGCACAATGATATCGCTCTGTCTGTGGATGCCGGGAATCCTGCCATGCTGGTGTTGCTCGACCTCACAGCGGCCTTTGATACAGTTTACCATGTAGTCCTTGTATCTCGCCTAGAGCAGTATGTCGGCATTTGTGGCACTGCTCTCCAATGGTTTAGGTCATACTTGGCAAATAGGAGCTTCACTGTGATGATTGGTGACCTCTGTTCTTCATATGCATCCCTCTCTTGTGGGGTGCCACAGGGCTCTATTCTTGGCCCTATTCTGTTTTCTTTGTACATGTTACCTCTGGGATCAATTATAAAAAAACACAATCTGTCTTTTCACTTTTATGCTGATGATTTGCAGGTATATTTGCCCAAGAGACCCAATGAAAATACGGTGCTTACTAAGTTACTGGATTGTATTACTGATGTAAAGCAGTGGCTGGCACGGAACTTTTTGCATTTGAACGACAGCAAAACGGAATGTATTTTATTTGGCATGTCACCCACGTCAAATGTTTTTACAGCAAATTTTGGTACTCTGGCCCCCTTTTTTAAACCATTCGTACAAAATCTTGTGGTAACGTTTGACAGTGGGCTTAAATTTGATAAACTGTTGATAAAAGCTCGTTCTGTTGTTAGAACGAGCTTTTTTCAACTCCGTCTCTTGGCCAAAGTGAAGCCGTTTCTCAGTCAGCAGGATCTCGAGAAGGCAATTCATGCATTTTTCAGTTCGAGACTGGACTATTGTAATGCCCTGTATGTTGGCCTCAGCCAGTCTTCAATTTTGCGTCTTCAACTTGTACAGAACGCTGCGGCCCGATTTTTAACAAGCACGTCTAGACATGAACACATTACTCCTGTGTTGTCGTCACTCCATTGGCTTCCAGTCCATTTTAGAATGGATTTTAAACTTCTGTTGTTTGTTTTTAATGCCATCAATGGCCTGGCTCCCTCTTACTTGTCTGAGATTTTAACTATTCGTGATCATGGTAGGGCCCTGCGTTCTTCGGGTCAGCTTCTGTTAGAAGTTCCAAGGTCGAGATATAAACAGTGGGGTGATCGTTCTTTTGCTGTCGCTGCTCCCAGACTGTGGAACAATCTGCCCCCCGACATTCGCACCACTATTGATCTCGGCCTTTTTAAATCAAAGTTGAAGACCTACTTTTTTAGATTGCCGTCTTGTTTTTGAGGGGTGCTTTGTTTCGTCTGTTTTATTTCATGTACTTCTGAAAGGCTTTTGGTAATCTGCAGCACTGTGGCACCTTCCGCAGTCAAAACCTGTGTTTTTATGTGTTTTGGTGTTCTGTTTTATGGCTTCGATGTAAAGCACTTTGGGTACCTTTTGGTTATTGTAAAGGGCTATATAAATAAAATTTGATTGATTGATTGATTGATTGATTGATAACAGGAAAGAACTTTTTGAACCTTCTGAACATTTAGTCAGCAAGGCAGTACTCTGTATATCGCCAACTTGATGTAAACCCTGTACTAGAGTGCTGCCAGAGCTCCTTTGAAACTTTCCAAGGTGGGTGCATTGACTATAGCATTATCAAGTTTATTCCAGTCCCTGCTTGTCCTCACAAAAAAATGAATTTTTGTAGGTGTCAGTTTTGGCAAATGGAATTTCTATTTGTTTGTCATTCTTCTTCCTTGTCCTTTTTAGTTGTGAGTAAGTTAAGTGTTTGTCTGCCTTTATTGCCACTATTCTGTTTTGAATTTTGTACAACATGGCTAATCTACTTCTGGGCAATTCCATGTAAATGTCAACCTCACCATGCAAAAATAAAGCAGCATGTAATACATCAAAACCACTCCCAGAGATATCACCTAGGCCTGTATTTTACAGATGTGAATAAGTTGAACCAATTTGTAACCAACCTAATATGTCACTGTCAGTCTTTCTTTCTTATAATGTAAAACCCAAGCTAAAATCAACTTTGATCATGTACAATTCTGTATTATTGCCACAAGCCACAGAAATGTATGCTAAAATCCACAAAACAGCAAAAAAATAGCCATCCTAAATATTATTTAAGAACTTTGATAGTTTTAGCTGATATTTAGAGAGTTTTTCAAAGGGTTATGGTGGTTAAATTGCTGATTTTCTAAACATATGCCATGTCTATTTCAGACGCGTCACATCCATAACGGAATTTCGTCGCATCCATAACGCTGACTTTTCCTTCCGAAACTCTGCATGAAATACAAAATATTTTAAACAAAGATTTTTTAATATTCACCTTGGACCCCTCTATCAAATGGATATCTCCATTTCGACATTAGGTTTACAATTTCACAGAGTTTGATAAAAATGTACAGTCACCCAAGAAAAGTGATACTTTCTCTGTCACATCCATAACGCATCTTTTATTGGCATTTTCTGGCATGCCCTAGATGTACTATGGGAATTGTTCTTGTTCTATCACTTCTCCAGTATGGTACAGCCTTAAAATATGCAACACCTGTTTAAATACTGGGAGACGATAAAACATGCACTGGGTCATTTGTTGCCATTTTGAGTTCAAGTGTCACGTCCATAACGCTGGAATTGCTCTTCTTACCCTCCTTGTTTCCAGTGGTTCCCATTGCAGTTCTGTTGGCATTTGGGTGACACTACTGTCTCTTTTATAATTCCCTGTGCAAACACATGCTGCTTTCTTTTGTACTGCTTCTAGTTTATCAATATGCCCCGTCTTATATGGGTCCTAAGCACATATGTATTCCAAATGTGATCTAAATAATGTCATGTACGCTATGGTTTTCATTTCTTTGTGGCAGAACCAGAGGTTTCTCCTCTGGAACCCCAGAGTATGATTTGCTTTAGCAACAATGTTATCCATATGTTCCCCCCATGAAAGTTTACTGTCCAGGTTTACTCCCAGATATGGTTGTGACACAGTATGATGAACAATTTGTCCACAGAAGGCATAGTCTTTAGCAGATGTTTTTTTTTCTTGTTTGAGATTACCATGACTGAACATTTTGCTGGGTTGAAGCTCATCTTTCATGTATCCTGCCATAATTCTAAGGAATTCAAATCTGCTTGCAGATAGTTTATATCCTCTTCTCCTGTGACTGTTGTGTATACAAGACAGTCATCTGCAAAGAGTCTTGTTTGACAGTGTAGGCAGTCTGGGAGATCGTTTATGTATACCAGGAACAATAATGGCTTGAGGACTGTGCCTTGTGGTATGCCAGAAAGTACCTCCTCTTTAGAAGAGACGTTCCCTTCACAGGCCACTTTCTATATCCAATTTGTCAGGAAATCTCTGATCCATTGGTGAAGATTGTTTCTAATCCTATAGTAATCCAGTTTCCCGAGGAGACGTTCATGGGGCGCTTCATCGAAAGATTTTTAAAAGTTTAGTGTTGGCATCTATATTGACTTCCTCTTATCAAGTGCTCTTGCAATGTCATTTATGGTAACAATGAGCTGTGTTTCTGGAGAACGTTTTGATCTGAATCCTTGTTATGAGTCCACAAGTATTCTGTTCTTCTTAAAATGATCCATTATATGGGAATGTATAATGTGTTCCAGTATTTTACATGTAACACTAGTCAATGAAATGGGTCAGTAGCTGTCTGGTGTGGACTTGTCTCCCTTCTTGAATATTGCGCAGATATTTGCTTCCTTTGACTGATGTGGTAATAGTGGTGTGGGGTGTAGGGGGCTCTGAGTAGAGGGGTAGTCACTTGGTTGATGTCTGCTGTGCCCGAACCGACCATCAGTAGGGTGGACGTGCACCTCGGCCTTCACTCATCCCCTAAACTCTCACATGCTGGCTCCAAGCGCCACACCCTGGTACACCGCTTCAGCAGGTGGGCTAAACCACATGAGGGGACAGGGACAAGGACAGTCCATAAAACCTACAGCTCTGTGGTCGCCACAGCCATCTTAGTCTGCTGAGCCACTGTGGAAGGATACTGAGCCTAAGGAGTGAAGTTGGTTCCAACAGAAGTTGGCTGCGCGAACCAACCGTCACTATAAACCTACCGAGCGCAGGTGGGAAGGAAAGGAAAGGAAAGTCCTGCAGCGATGGAGAAGAGGCGAAACGACAGGTGTTAGATGGCACTGGGAGTCGCAGTCTCAACTCCGCATGTAGGCGACTCAGACGTGATGGTCGTCTGTCTGCTGACCTGAGACAACAGCAACACTTGGCAGCATCCTGAGTGACCAAGCAGCCCTTTTTTGGGACAGCGCTGCTTGCTCTGAATAGAGAAGGACCTAGAAAAGGTGGTCTAAAAATTGCTTGTCTCACTATAGCCGAGTTGGCTCGTTGCGGCCAACAGGCATCTCTCTAAAGCGGTAAAACAAACAAAAGAATGAAGAGTAGTACTATGCTTAAAGTGGCCTGCTGGAATGCTCGCACAATGCAGGACTCAAACGACAGCAACCATCCACAGAGACGCACAGCTCTTGTCACCAGAGAACTAGCCAGACTGGACATTGACGTTGCAGCAGTTAGTGAAGTTCGTTTTGCAGAACAGGGCTGTCTGACAGAACATGGTGCAGGGTACACACTCTACTGGTCTGGGAAAGGGAAAGATGAAAGACGGTTATCTGGTGTGGGCTTCATGGTAAAGACTTCCATTGCCAACAAGCTTCAAAATCTCCCGTTCGGACATTCCGACCGTCTTATGTCCCTCTGTCTACCACTACATGAAGACAAGTTTGTCACCCTGATCAGTGCCTATGCTCCTACACTCCAAGCAGATCCTCTCATAAAAGAAGTGTTCTACTCAGAGCTGAGGGACCTCCTCAGCAAAATCAACGTAGTAGACAAGGTTGTTGTCATGGGAGACTTCAACGCCAGAGTGGGTAGAGACTCAGATGTATGGCCAGGTGTACTTGGACAACATGGGGTGGGTAACTGTAATGATAATGGATGACTGCTTCTTGAGTTGTGTGGAGAACATGGTCTAAGCATCATCAACACCCTCTTTCAGCAGAAAGCACGGTTCAAGACAACATGGCGACATCCGCGCTCCAAACATTGGCACCTCCTGGATTACATACTGGTGCGCCAGAAGGATGTCCAGGATGTACTACACACCCGAGTCATGCCCAGTGCAGACTGCTACACAGACCACCGGTTGGTCAGAGCTAAACTCAGGCTATCTATCAAACCCCCAGTAAAGAGGAGAGGCCCACAAGTAAAGAAGCTACACATTGACAGGCTCTCAGAATGCAAGATGGAATTTCAAGCCAAACTGGAAGAGCGTCTGAACACCATCAAAGGTAACACAAGTGAGGAGAACCCAGACCCAGAAACCCAGTGGCAGAGGTTGAAAACAATCCTTCAGGACACAACGGCAGAGGTAGCAGGCTATGAATCCAGGAAGCATAGAGACTGGTTTGATGAGAATGATACTGAGATTCAAGACCTACTGCAAAGGAAACACTCCTGTTATGAGAGAGTCCTTGCAAGGCCAGACAACCAGTCAGCTAAAACAGCGTACAGGAATTCATGCCACACTGCATGTAGAAAGCTGAGGGAATTGCAAAACAAGTGGTGGGCAGCATTAGCAGTAGAAACCCAGAGTTATGCTGACTCAGGAAACACCCGTGCTTTCTATGAAGCACTACAAACAGTATATGGCCCAACCCTCCAGGTACAAGCCCCCTTACGCTCATCAGATGGCAGAAGGCTTCTCACTGACAAGAAGTCCATACTACATTGTTGGGCAGAGCACTATGGAAGTCTGTTTGGAGACAAATGCCAAGTGCAGGAGGAGGCAATCAGGAGGATACCACAGCAAGCAATAAAGACAGAGCTTGGCATCCCCCCTTCCCTAGAGGAAGTGAAAGCAGCAGTTGCCAAGTTGAAGTGCCACAAGGCTCCTGGAGTTGACGGCATACCAGCTGAAGTGTATAAGCTGGGGGGCAACACCCTGCTCACAGTGCTTACTGACCTGTTTAGGGACTGCTGGGAGAGAGGAGTTGTACCGCAAGATCTCCGTGATGCTGTTATTGTATCCCTCTACAAAAACAAAGGGGAGAAGTCTGACTGCTCGAATTACAGGGGTGTGACACTACTGTCTATTGCTGGGAAGATCCTAGCAAGGGTTATCCTGGACCGGCTTATCCCAACAGTTGCTGAGGAGAACCTTCCAAAAAGTCAGTGTGGATTTAGGGCAAACAGGAGCACAACAGACATGACTTTTGTTCTCAGGCAGATTCAGGAAAAGTGTAGAGAACAAAATGTAGGATTGTATGCTGCCTTCATAGACCTTACAAAGGCCTTCGATACGGTTAGCCATGATGGGCTCTGGAGGATTCTAGTAAGATTGGGCTGCCCACCAAAACTTCAAATCCTGCAACAGCTACATAAAGGCCAAATGGAACAAGTTAAGCACAAAGGTGAGCTATCAGACCCATTCCCCATTGAAAATGAGGTTAAGCAAGGATGTGTTTTGGCACCCACACTATTTGCCATATACTTCAGCATGATGCTTAGGGAAGCCAAGGAGGACCTCACAGACGGAATTTACATACGATTCCGAATGGATGGGAGTGTTTTCAACCTGCGAAGACTCCTGGCTCGCACCAAAACCCTTGAACCCTTGAAGACTGGTTTTGTCCGGGGAGTAAATCAGAATGTTGTCAATGTAAGCGATCACATAGCATCCCAGTATGTCCCTGAGCATGTCATTGATTAGGCATTCGAACACAGTGAGCATGAAAGATAGTCCATATGGCATGACCAGATATTCATAGTGACAGGAGGTTGTACTGAACGCTGTTTTCCACTCATCCCCTTCCCGTATATGCACCAGGTTGTAGGCACTTCTGAGGTCAAGTTTGGTGAAGATGCACATAGCTCTAAGTTGTTCTAAGGCTGATGGGACCAGAGATAATGAGTACAGATATTTCACAGTGATTTGATTGAGACCTCTGTAGTCAATACAGACCCAAAGGCCTCTCCCTTTCTTCACCATGAAAAATAACCCCATGGATGCTGGAGAGGTGGACAGGCAGATATACCCCTGCTGTAGAGCCTACTGTACATACTCCTCCATCACAGATTGCTTGGTTCTAGAAAGAGGGTAAATGTGGCAATGTGGAGGGGTGGTGCCAGAAAGGAGGTCAATAGCACAGTCATAGGGTCAATGAGGGGGTAGTCCACTAGCTTTACCTTTGCTGAAGACTTCACAGAGGTCATGATGACAGGCTGGGATGTGTTTGATGGCTCCAGGGGAAGGGCTTTCCACGGCGGTGGAAGCCAGAGTGAGTTGGGGTAGTTACAGGCAGTTCTGGTAGCAGGATGAGAACCATTTCAAAATCTCCTTCTGTTGCCAGGATATTAAAGGATTGTGCCACTGTAACCATGGTAATCCTAAGATGTAAGCATGCACCGATACCGATACTGGCATCGGCATCGGCCCCGATACTCCACTAATATACTCATACTCGTACTTGTCAAACAGTTGCCGATACCATGAACCGATACCAGTGCCGATCCCATGCGCCGATACCAATGTTCCCCACAGCACTTTTTGTTCCATTCGAGAGAGAAAAAAAAACTGAAGCATTGTTGAGCTCAGGCTTGAGCATAATATGATAGGCTATACCATGCGCCGATAGTGTTCCGTGAAGCGCCTTTTGCCAGCGTCCGTTCGAGGAAAAAAAGCCTCTCCCAGGAAAAAAATTGTAAATCTCAAGCATTGAGCGTAGGCTAATTTCGTCAGAAGACAAAAAAAATTGTTCGACAACAACCCATTTTTCCATGACGAAGATGTGTTTGCATAGTCATGAAACAGTGCTATCACAACATCTTTCCCCAACACTGTCATTTTAAACATCTCTCCACACTCCACTCCCTTTCGCTGCCATACACAGATAGGCCTATGCTAAGATCCCCAACGTTGTCCTTTTTTAATGTTGGCTATTCGCCTAGGTAAGGGTTTTGTAGGACAGGCTACTCACTAACAAACAAATGAAAATCGGATTTTTGTATAGGTGAATCCAACCGGCAGAGTTTTTAAGTACGAGTCCAACCGGGAGAGTTTAAGAGTGAAGAGTGAGAGAGAGAGAGAGCTTTAAGAAATGGCTGATTGAGTTTTCCAACTTGTTTCAGTTGAGGGCAACGCTAAGACCAAGGAAATTGACGTCCCATCTACAGGTATGGAGCTCCACGAGCACGGGACGCGATGTTGCGTTTGGTTGTAACGGCTGAGTCTTCTTCTCTATACACTCGTTCATGACTAGTTGTCTCCCTCTGCTGGGTACTGAATGTCAGTGCACAGAGTTGTAGTGGGTGGTTGCGAGCATTGCGGCGGCCCGCGGGTGTTAGATTATAGATATGTAGGTAGCCTATATTTTAATAACATCAACAGTATCGGTATCGGTAGTACTCGGTATCGGCAAGTACTGAAATGATAGTACTCATACTCGTATCGGTTTTCACAAATGTGGTATCGGTGCATCTCTAGAGGTTTGGGTAACATACAGGTGTTCACGGTGCAGAGCCCCGACCTGGCTCTCTAGTGGTCTAGTCCTTCTGGTGACCAATCCTTCTCTGATAGGGCCACCATTGATAGCATGGAGGCTCACTGGTTACTGGAGTTGATGAAGTTGCCCTCCAACCCAGAGTCTAGCAGAGCAGAGAGACCATGGGAGGTTTCTGATATGGACAACAAGACATTGAGTTTCAGAAATGGATGAGAAGGAAAATGTTTGCAACTCACTGAGGTGTCTGGGCAGTCCACCTGCCCGGGATGGTCAGGCTTTTTGGAGATCACTGGCTGGATGGGACACTGGACCAGCAGGTGACCAGGCTACCCTCAGTAAAAGCACGACCCCTCCCAGCATCTCCTCTCTCTTTCAGAATGGGATGTGCGAGTGTTTGATATTTCCATGGGCGTGGGTGACTGTGCAGACTGGGTCAGAACATGGGTGGATTGCAAGGAGGGACGGTTCTGGAGGAGGTGATCTAATTTAATAGCCAGGTCTGTTAGAGAGTCCAAAGTGTGCTGCTCATGACCAAGTATAAAATTTTTGTCTCATTTGTTTAACTGGGTTCTCTTTATCTAGTTTTAGGACTTGTGTGAAAATCTGATGTTTTAGGTCATATTTATGCAGAAATATAGAAAATTCTAAAGGGTTCACAAACTTTGAAGCACCACTGTATGGACACAAATGCAGTGGCGAGCAGGTGCATCACATACTGGTAAGTCAATCCCAGAGGTGGAAAAACTGGATTGACAAAGTAAAAGTCCTGCTTAGGTTTTCCTTCTGCCTGTGCTCTCAACACAGGTGATTTCACCAATTAGCTCATCAACCTGGCTTAGGGGATGTGGTAATTAGGATCAGCTGGTTCATTGAATTGGCTGGAGCAAAAATGTGGCAGGGTTTTTACTTTCTGCACCCGGGTTTTTCCACCTCTGGTCAATCCAAATCTTGAGACAAGAATCGGAGTCAGGTGCATGCTAAGGATCAGTCAAGGAGCAACCGGTATGTCAGAGGTAAACAACAGTCTCAGAGTCGAGTGAGTCATGTAGCAGGGGTCAGATTCACTGGGAATCAGGCCCAAAACAACAAAGGTTAGGTATGATCAGGTACGCAGATGCAGTCAAACATCTTTCTGCTTTTGTGCTGATGGTGGTCATTTCTACACCTCAGTCAGATTGCTTATGGATCTTTGTAGTACTTTCTCTGAGTGTGTGATTTCCTGTATGGAAAAATTTTGGACACATAAATAAACCTTATTCTCTTAGTGAACCTTCATTTTTATTAATGACTGTCTTTATTAATTTCACTTTGGCCTGACTGGTGACCCAAAGGCAGGACCAGAAAAGAAAGAGACTGAGGCCTGGCAGTTTCACTCTGATTGATAGGACTTGGATGGGGTTTGATTACTCATTAATTTTTTTATATATGATTTTTTCAGTCAAAGTGGGGTCTTGAAACCTCAGCAAGAAGAAGAGGATGTCAATAAGAAGATAAACCCAAATTCTGGTCCTCAAGAGGGAAGAGGATCAAAAGAGCCACTGTCCCCTTATGGGCTGAATATTCTTGAAACAGAAGGGACACATACATACAGCTTTGCTCTACAGGGACATAACAGTAGAGCATCAACAACACAGAAGCCCACAGGGTTAGAGCTGGAATTCAGCACATCGAGCCTAACAGATAGAGAGACCCCAAGTATACGTGTGGAGGAGGTATGTTGTATTCATTTGTTATTTCTACTATTTCTGTTATGTTGCTGCATTCCATACATAACATAATGATATAATGCCTGTGCAATGCTAGTCTGTTTGGGTGTAATCCAAATGTTCCAGGTTTTGCACAGTTGCCTTTTTTGAGCCACATATTTTTGTGCTTGTACACACCTGAATGGAGTGGCACAACATGGGGTATGAATTTGAAATTTGCTCATAGAGTAGTATTTTTGACCAAGCTTTGGTCCAAAATTGCTCTTACATTACTATCTCCAAGGACCTGCTATTAGCACAAACTCATGATCAAACAAGATTTTGCTGTCTTCAACTTAAGGTTGAAGAACACGGTCCCATTTCCTGCAGCCTGGTTTTGTGGGCAAAAGCTATTTATATTACCCCTCTTCAATGGAGGTTGTTGTACCCAACTACCAGGGTGTGCTGTTACAGAAAAATAATCAGTGGTATGGTATGGTATGATGCAGTCCAATGCTCATCCTGAAGTACAACTTCAATCAGAAAAAGTTGGGATGTTATGTTGAAATTGAAATTAAAACTGTGAATAATGATTTTTAAATAATCTTTAAGCTATATTGCACTCAAAACAATACAGCAGCACATTATTTGATATTTTACCTCATGAATTGTATTGTTTTTTCAAATTAAACACGTTTAAATTTTGATTCTTGCAACATATTTCAAAAAAAGTTGTGACCATAAAGCATTTACCACTTTGTAATGTAGTCATTCCTTCTCCCAAAATTTAAAATATGTTTAGGGACTGTAGACACCAATCAATGAAGCTTTTCAGGTGGTATTTTGTCCCATTCTTCCTACAAACAGGTCTTAAGATGTGCAAGAGTGCCAGGTTGTTATTGTCATATTTTTCTTTTCAAAATTGACCACACATTCTCAATTGGGGACAGGGGGGACAGGCACCCTCTTCTTCCACAGCCATGCCTTTGTAATATGTGCAGAATGTGGTTTTGCATTGTCTTGTTGAAATATCCTTGGAAAAGATGTCACCTTGAAGGCAGCATTTGTTGCTCCAAAGTCTCAATGTATTTTTCTGCATTAATGCTGCCATTGGGGCAGCACGATGGTGGAGTGGTTAGCAATGTTGCCTTACAGCAAGAAGGTTCTGGGTTCGAGCCCAGTGGCTGACAGGAGGTTTTCTGTGTGGAGTTTGCAAGTTCTCCTCGTGTCTGTGTGTTTCCTCCAGGTGCTCCAGTTTCCCCCACAGTCCAAAGACATGTAGGTTAGGCTAATTGGTGGCACTAAATTGACCGTAGGTGTGAATGGTTGTGAAGCTGTGACAGGCCTAGCAAGTCGGTAGTAGATTAAGATGTGTGTACTCTTGATAGACGCAGATAGCCTCGTAAGAGGCTGGTAACTGACAGGCCTACAGGGTGTTAGGATGAAAAAGAAAAGCTGCCATCACAGAAGTGAAAGTTACCTTTGCTACTTTTGCTAACACAACCCCATACCATGACATACCCTGGCTTTTAGACTTGTTGCTGGTAACAATCTGGATGGTCCTTTTTGTTTTTGGTCTGGAGCACGCAGCCTCTATCTCTTCCAAAAAAGACCTTGAATACTGATCACAGTACGTTTCCACTGTGTTATGGTCCATTCCAGATGCCTCCAAGACCAGAGAAGTTGATGTCACTTCTGTACACAGTTAACATTGTCAGAGGCGCAGGCACTTACAGATGTAGTTGCAGGGGAGAGTGGGTGCATTGCAGACCGGCAACCGAATCTGAATCATGAAACTAATATCAAAGTCAATGTCGGGCATAGGGTCAGTCGAAATGCAAACATGTCAGAGGTCAGGCGAAAGTTCAGAGTCTGATATAAACAGGAAACTGGGTCAAAGTCACAGAGTCAAACACTAGGAAATAAAGGCTCAGTATGATCAGGTAAGGATACACTGAGTAATACTTCGCACTGACTGTTTGTGACTGAGTTCTTTTGTACTGGTGGCTAATGAGTCTAATGATGAACAGGTGAAGTGGTAATTAGAATTCTGGAGAGGGAGGGCACTGAGGTGCTTAAGCGTTGTAGTCCATTGTGGCCATGTTTAAAGGCTACCACAAACTCTGATTTCTAGTTCTGTCAGTGACAGTGCCCCCCCCCCCCCCCCCCCCAGCACTCACTCTGGGAGCATTTTTCTTTCTTGGGCATCCATGTTTTTTTGTTGCTGGCTTTTCCGGATGCTTGGCATGGAATTCTTGGGTTACTAACGGGTACCCAGCAGGTACCCAGTTGCGCTCCTCCGGACTGTAACCCTCACAGTCTACCAGATATTCGAGGTGGTCCTGTCTGCAGCAGGAGTTAAGGATCCTGTGTACCTGGTACAATGGCTGTCCTTCCAGTTCCAGGCTAAGGGGCATTCAGTGGTGTGTTAGTGGCTAGAGGTCCAGGAATGGCGGGCTTTAGATATGATACATGGAACGTGGGTGACAGGCGGCAGTATTACGGGAGCTCCAGTTTGTAAGAGACCTTGTTGACATGACAGAAGACCTTGAAGGGACCAATGTACCTGGCACTGAGTTTCTGACAGGTGTTGGGATCCCTTAAGTCCTTGGTGGACACCCAGGCTCTGTCAGCTGGTGCATACACGAGTGCTTCCCCTCTGTGTTTTTCAGCAAAGAACTTGTACCTCCTTGCTATTTGCTCCAGGCGCTGATGGATACTCTCCCATACACTTATTCACTTCTCTGAATGAATGAGCTCTGCTGTTTTGAAGGCTGTAAGTAGCCCAGGGAAGGGAATGAGTCTTAGTGCTTTTGAGAACTGGTTGATGACTACCATAATGACTGTGTGGTCTTGTGATTTGGGTAGATCAGTGATGAAGTCTATGGCCAGAAGTCTATGGGACCAGGGTTTCTGGGGTGTGGGCAATGGCATGAGCTTATCAGCAGGTGGAGTCTGGGGTACCTTGGCTTGAGCACAGGTGGAACAGTAGGAGATGAATTTGTTGATGTCTGTCATCATGTTTTCCCACCAATACTTGGTCCTGGGAAGCTGGTAAGTATGTTGGCTGTTGAGATGCCCTGTGGCAGGAGATGAGTGTGCCCATGTGATGAGCTGACCCCAGAATTTCGGTGGGATGAACATGAGACCTGGAGGACATGATGTTGATGGGTTGTAAACCTGAGTTTGTGACAGTTCCTTATCAATTTTGCAAGCTAGGGCATTAACGAAACACTTGGGTGGTAGAATGGGTGTGGATTCTTGACTGGGTGTTGAAGAGTGTATTCTGGATAAAGCATCTGCCTTAGTGTTTCTGGAGCTGGGACAGTACGAGATGGTGAATTGAAAACAGGTGAAGAAGAGGGCCCACCATGCCTGACGAGAGTTGAATTGCTTGGCTAATTTAAGGTACTCCAGATTCTTGTGATCGGTGAGGATGACAAATGGGCATGTGGCCCCCTCAAGCCAGTGCCTCCACTCTTCGAGGGCCAATTTAAATGCTTGGAGTTCTCTGTTGCCGATATCATAGTTCTGTTCAGCAGATGTAAGTTTCTTGGAGAAGAATGACACAGGATGCCATTTGGGTTTTTCCCTGAAGTGCTGGGACAAGACTCCTCCCACTCTAGTTTCAGACGTGTCCACCTCAACTGTGAATGGCTTCGCAGGGTCTGGGTATCTGAGGATGGGTGAAGAAAGAAGAAAAGCATCTTTTACCGCTTGGTTCCACTGAAGGCGCTTGGGCCCCTTCTTGATTAAAGCAGTGAGAGGAGCAGCAATGGTACTGAACCCTCAGATGAGCCTTCGGTAAAAGTTTGCAAAACCTAGGAAACATTGGAGCTCTATAACTGTAGTGGGTGTGGGCCAGGTGGTAACTGCAGCTACTTTACTGGAGTTCATGTTAACCCCTCCTGTACTGATGACATATCCTAGGAATGAGATTTGGGTAAAATGGAATTCACATTTTTCTGCTTTGATGTACAACTGATTCTCAAAGAGTTGGGTGAGTACTGCTTTCACATGTGCTTGGTGACTCACCTTATCTGGGGAGTATATTAAGATGTTGTCTATGTAGGTGATCACATAGCATCCAAACATGTCTCTGAGTATGCCATTTATCAGACATTGGAACACACTGTGCTCACAAGAGAGTCCATATTGCATTACACAGTGCTCAAATTGCCTGGAGGTGGTGCTAAATGCAGCCTTCCATTCATCACCTTCCCAGATACACACCAGGTTGTAAGCACTCCTGAGATCCAGTTTGGTGAAGATGCAGGCAGATTGTAGTTGTTCTCAGGCTGAGGGCATGAGTGGTAGTGGATAAGGATATTTCACCATGATTTTGTTAAGTTCTCTGTAATCTATACAAGGTCAGAGACCTTCCCCCCTTTCTTTTTAACAAAGAAGCCTGCTGATGCTGAAGATGTGGATGGATGAATGTAACCTTGTTGCAGTGCTTCTTGTACATATTCTTCCATTGCAGTTTGCTCTGTGATTGAGAGGGGTTAGATACCACAATGTGGAGGTGTGGTACCTGGGAGGAGATCAATAGCGCAGTCATAGGGTCTGAGAGCAGGCAGTCCACTGGTTTTTCCTTTATGGAAGACCTCCTTAAACTTGTGATAGCAGGCTAGAATGTGTTCGATGTCCCCGGGTGAAGGGCTTGACACAGATATGGAAGCTAGGGCAAGTTGGGACAGTTTTCAGGCAGTTCTGATGGTAGAATGGGGACCAACATAGAATCTCCCAATTTTGTCAGGAGATGAGAGGGTCTTGGAGCTGCAGCCAGGGGAACCCCAGAACGATGGCTTGGTTTGGAGGGCGAGTGATAAACAATGAGATTTGTTGCTTGTGCATGGCACACACCTGAATCTCCAGAGGTGTGGTGCGAGTGGTGACAAACCCCTCCTCAATCGGTCCTCCATCAATGGCTTTCAGACTTGCGGGTTGTGGAAGTTCTTCTTTGGGCAACTCGAGCCTTTGAACGACTTTGTGAAGTTTCCCTCAGTCCCAGAGTTGACCAGTACAGAAAGAACATGGGAAGACTCTGAGAGATTTAATAATACTTTGAGCTTGCAAACAACATGTCAGAAGTCAGGTGAAAGTTCAGAGTCCAATATAAACAGGAAATTGGGTCAAAGTCACTGAGAGTCAAACACTAGGAAATAAAGGCTCAGTATGATCTGGTAAGGACATGCTGAGCAATATTTCACACTGACTGTTTGTGACTGAGGTCTTTATGGTCTGTTGGATAATGAGTTCATAATGATGAACAGGTGAAGTGGTAATTAGAATTCTGGAGAGGGAGGGCACTGAGCTGCTTGGGAGTTGTAGTCCATAGTGACCATGTTTGGAGGTTGCCATGAACTCTGATTGCTGGCACTGTCGGTGACAAACATAAGCATTCCTTTTTGCACAATAAAGTTTTAACTGCCTTTTTTGGCTCTAAGTCCATACTGTCATACTTGGCAAATATTTGCCAAAGTAATCCCAAGCCCGGGCGGCACGGTGGTGTAGTGGTTAGCGCTGTCGCCTCACAGCAAGAAGGTCCTGGGTTCGAGCCCCGGGGCCGGCGAGGGCCTTTCTGTGTGGAGTTTGCATGTTCTCCCCGTGTCTATGTGTCAGCCCTGCGATGACCTGGCGACTTGTCCAGGGTGTACCCCGCCTTTCGCCCGTAGTCAGCTGGGATAGGCTCCAGCTTGCCTGCGACCCTGTAGAAGGATAAAGCGGCTAGAGATAATGAGATGAGATGAGAATCCCAAGCCCATGTGGTTATATTAAATATAGATGAATGACAGTTCTTGATGCAATGCCATCTGAGGGATCGGAGCTCATGGGTGTTCAGCTTAGGCTTGCACCCTTGCCTTTTAAGTACTGAAATTCCTCCAGATTCCTTGAATTGTTTAATGACATTATGCACTGTAGGGGGTGAAATATCTAAATCCCTTCATATCTTTCTTTGAGGAACATTTGTTTTTGAACATTACAATAATTTTCTGATGCATTTGTTGACAAACTGGAGATCCTTGGCTCATCTTTGCTCTTTAAAGACTAGGTCTTTCCTGGATATTGATTTTGTATTAAATCATGATGACGATCACTTGTTGTCATCACCTGTTTCAAATCACATCATTATTTAAATGTTTTACCTCATTACTAGCCCTAAATTGCTGTCATCCCAACTTTTTTGGAATGTGTTGCAGGCCTGAAATGCAGGAATGGATGTATATTAACAAATGAAATTAAGTTTACCAGACAAATAATGAAAAATCTTGGGTTTAAACTGTCTGCAATGAAATACAAGTCAAAGTAAATTTAGAAATCACTGCTTTATTTTTTTTATTTGTATTTCCATACCATCCCAACCTTTTCTGATTTGGGGTTATATCTTATTCCTCTTGCACCACAGGATTTTACCAACAGTTTATTTTTTGAAGAATGACATGTACTTCAGATGTTTTTCTCTGTATAGTTTTAACTAATCTTATGAAATACCTGTAAAACAAATTAGTTCCTGTTATCACTTATAGCTGCAGTAAGCAGTTGTTTCTTCACTGTACTTAAAACACAAAAAATGCAGTTTGTTGCCAAGAAACTGCCAAGCACAAAATCCTTTGTCCTGAAGTTTCTAAAAACTTTTAGCAGAAAACTGAAAGAACAGCTTTATCTCCATCTGTTACACAGCGCTGACACCCACATCTCATTCCATCCATTATCTGTAACCGCTTATCCTGTGCAGGGTCGTAGGCAAGTTGGAGCCTAGCCCAACAGTGGGATACACGCTGGACAAGTTGCCAGATCATCACAGTGCTGACGCATAGAGACAAACAACCATTCACTCTCACACCTATGGTCAATTTGGAGTCACCAATTAGCCTAACCTGCATGTCTTTGGACTGTGGGGTAAACCGGAGCACCTGGAGGAAGCCCACACAGACATAGGGAGAACATGCAAACTCCACACAGAAAGGCCCCTGTCAGCCACTGGGCTTGAACCCAGAACCTTCTTGCTGTGAGGCGACAGTGCTAACCACTACACCACCATGCTGCCCACGTCTTAGTCCATTAATGTGAAATTAATGTCTCCTCACAGAAACTATGATTTTTTTTTTTATTAAATAACACTAGTTAAAACTGGTTATGCACCATACAAATCCCTGTGAATGAGCTGTCACTAAGAAATGATAATGTATGAGAACTAGCCATTTACAATAAACCTGTGATTTACTTTTTCAGCTACTACTGTCTGAGCTGTGTTGTTTTAGAAAATGTATTAAACAGAAAAAAATATTTAACTGCACTGTGGTATACGAAGATAGAATGGACCATGTTAATTTACAGACCGTATTATTTTTAAAGGGAATGAGAGGAATAAATAAATTGGATGGGGCGGCACGGTGGTGTAGTGGTTAGCGCTGTCGCCTCACAGCAAGAAGGTCCTGGGTTCAAGCCCCGGGGCCGGCGAGGGCCCTTCTGTGTGGAGTTTGCATGTTCTCCGCGTGGGTTTCCTCCGGGTGCTCCGGTTTCCCCCACAGTCCAAAGACATGCAGGTTAGGTTAACTGGTGACTCTAAATTGACCATAGGTGTGAATGTGAGTGTGAATGGTTGTCTGTGTCTATGTGTCAGCCCTGTGATGACCTGGTGACTTGTCCAGGGTGTACCCCGCCTTTCGCCCGTAGTCAGCTGGGATAGGCTCCAGCTTGCCTGCAACCCTGTAGAACAGGATAAAGCAGCTAGAGATAATGAGATGAGAGGAGATGGATCTACCACACCTCTTGTTAATGTGTTCATTTTAACCCAAATCTTTCAATTGTTATGTAGCACTTTTCCAGGATACTGCCTATGTCAGTAAGCATAAAAATACATACTGTATATACAGTGGTGCTTGAAAGTTTGTGAACCCTATAGAATTTTCTATATTTCTGCATAAATATGACCTAAAACATCAGATTTTCACACAAGTCATAAAAGTAGATAAAAAAAAAACCAGTTAAACAAATGAGACAAAAAGATTATACTTGGTCATTTATTTATTGAGGAAAATGATCCAATATTACATATCTGTGAGTGGCAAAAGTATGTGAACCTCTAGGATTAGCAGTTAATTTGAAGGTGAAATTAGAGTCAAGTGTTTTCAATCAATGGGATGACAATCAGGTGTGAGTGGGCACCCTGTTTTATTTAAAGAGCAGGGATCTATCAAAGTCTGATCTTCACATGTTTGTGGAAGTGTATCATGGCACGAACAAAGGAGATTTCTGAGGACCTCAGAAAAAGCATTGTTGATGCTCATCAGGCTGGAAAAGGTTACAAAACCATCTCTAAAGAGTTTGGACTCCACCAATCCACAATCAGACAGATTGTGTACAAATGGAGGAAATTCAAGACCATTGTTACCCTCCCTAGGAGTGATCAACCAACAAAGATCACTCCAAGAGCAAGGCGTGTAATAGTCGGCAAGGTCACAAAGGACCCCAGGGTAACTTCTAAGCAACTGAAGGCCTCTCTCACATTGGCTAATGTTAATGTTCATGAGTCCACCATCAGAACACTGAACAACAATGGTGTACATGGCAGGGTTGCAAGGAGAAAGCCACTGCTCTCCAAAAAGAGCATTGATGCTCGTCTGCAGTTTGCTAAAGATCACCTGGACAAGCCAGAAGGCTGTTGGAAAATGTTTTGTGGACAGATGAGACCAAAATAGAACTTTTTGGTTTAAATGAGAAGTGTTATGTTTGGAGAAAGGAAAACACTGCATTCCAGCATAAGAACCTTATCCCATCTGTGAAACATGGTGGTGGTAATATCATGTTTTGAGCCTGTTTTGCTGCATCTGGGCCAGGATGGCTTGCCATCATTGATGGAACAATGAATTCTGAATTATACCAGCGAATTCTAAAGGAAAATGTCAGGACATCTGTCCATGAACTGAATCTCAAGAGAACGTGGCTCATGCAGCAAGACTACGACCCTAAGCACACAAGTCATTCTATCAAAGAATGGTTAAAGAAGAATAAAGTTAATGTTTTGGAATGGCCAAGTCAAAGTCCTGACCTTAATCCAATCAAAATGTTGTGGAAGGACCTGAAGCGAGCAGTTCATGTGAGGAAACCCACCAACATCCCAGAGTTGAATCTGTTCTGTACAGAAGAATGGGCTAAGATTCCTCCAAGCCAGTGTGCAGGACTGATCAACAATTACCAGAAACGTTTAGTTGCAGTTATTGCTGCACAAGGGGGTCACACCAGATACTGAAAGCAAAGGTTCACATACTTTTGCCAACTCACAGATATGTAATATTGGATAATTTTCCTCAATAAATAAATGACCAAGGATAATATTTTTGTCTTGTTTGTTTAACTGGGTTCTCTTTATCTACTTTTGGGACTTGTGTGAAAATCTGATGTTTTAGGTCATATTTATGCAGAAATATAGAAAATTCTAAAGGGTTCACAAACTTTCAAGCACCACTGTACTGTATGTCTGCATGCCACATCCATGCATTATAGTGGCCCTAATTAAACATATATAAATCAGTCTAGAGGCCAAAGTCATCAATTGAGTATTCAGTTCTGATTATTTGATTGTTCTATTGTATTTTTGTCAGGCCAGCTGTATGGCTATACCCAAAATTGTGGTCAAAAAATACTGTTCACTGTTTGCTTCTGTCTTTCTCTCTTCTTCCTGTATCTTGCTGTCTCTTAGATATTTGACATTAAACCAATTTATGGAGTTCTGCAGCCTGGTGAAATCCAGCAGGTGATGTTCTCATTCTTTGGCCATGCTGACATCAGTGCTCAAGTGTTGGCAGTGTGCATGGTAGAGGAAGGCCCAGCATATGAGATTTCCCTCAAAGGAGAGGCTTCCCTGATCACCTACACATTAGACACAACTGAGATCAATTTTGGTCCTCAGGTTGATTTCCTTTATAACATTCAATAGTTTTGTAATGCTGTATATGTGGTAAACAAGTCAAGGTCTCATATATTTGTTTATTTATTTATTTGTTTGTGTGTTTGTTTGTTAGTTATTTGACCATGTGGCAGAAGCAGAGATCATTCTGAGAAACACAGGAAAAGTGGGCTTTGACTTCAAATTTCTGCTGGAAGATCAGCACGTGTCCCCGAAAGCCATCTTACCTGGGCAATCCCTCGTTATTCCCAGAACGGTGAGATGCTGCAGTCTATCATGATAATGTTTATATCAGATAATGTTCTACCATATTCAGTAACTGTACTTCACTGGAAGTCTAGCATCACTATGAAAGCGGCTTTAAAATGACAGTCACATTGAGAGATTACACTTTATTAATTGTTAGATTCTCATTGTTAAATTGGTAGATTCAGACCCTGTACGTGTAAACCATGGTGCAAAATTGACAGCGTGAGAGTGCGATAAATTAAAGATGTGCATGTGTCTTAACATTCTGTATTATATATTATTATAATTCATTAGGAACAGTTAGTTCCAGTCCGCTAATTTGAATGGTCGAACAGCATTCCAAGAGTGCTGAAACTTCATATAATGGCACTGGGCTGTCACTCCACTTGTCGGTGTCTTACGCATAAAATTCCACTTGTGAGTTCAAAATGGTTAATGGTGGTGTTAGCGCCATCATCCGTGGACCTGGCAAATTATAATTTTTAGAAATATAACTTTTGACTTAAAATATGAAAGCTGATCAGATGAAGATGAAAAGGATGAAGGGATGTGAATTTTACAGGAAGCACCTTTAACGGGAATGTACAAATCAATGTGAGCCAGCTAACCAGCCAGCTGATGTGCGATAAAGTGAATGTGGCTTCTTCAGGATCTATTTTTACTAGCAGAGCAAAAATAAACAGAACGTTTGGTCATTTTTTGTCCAAAATGTAATTTACTCGATATTAATTTATGTTTAGAGAACTGTTGAAAAAAAAAAAAAAATATATATATATATATATATATATATATATATATATATATATATACACACACACACACACAGTACTGTGCAAAAGTCTGAGGCACATGTAAAGAAATGCTGTAGACCAAAAATGGCTTAAAAATAATTAAATGTTTCAACATTAAAATAAAAAAAAATACTATAAACAGGCCCTGCGATGACCTGGCAACTTGTCCAGGGTGTACCCCGCCTCTCGCCCATAGTCAGCTGGGATAGGCTCCAGCTTGCCTGTGACCCTGGACAGGATAAGTGGCTACAGATAATGGATGGATGGACACTATAAACAGCAGTAAGCCATAATAAGTTAAACAAAATCAGTATTTGGTGTGAAACGATCCTTTGCTTAAAAAAAAAAGTAGTAGTCTCACGTACAGTTAGTGCAGTTTTATAAGAAAATGGGCTATAGGTTTTACTGAGCATCTTGCAGAACCAGCCACAGTTCTTCTGGAGACTATGACTGTCACACTTGCTTCTTAATTTTTCAGCAAAACCCAGTCGTCTTCAATATATTTTCTTTTTTAATCTGAAAAGAGGTCTCTTATGTAATATGCTGCTCAGGTACAAATGTTTTTTCTGTAACAGTTAATTTTGTGCTGGAAAACGAATTTTTGTAACTCTAAAATGTTTTTGTACTGACTTGATAATGTAGAAGATATAAAATAGAAATTTATAACAAAGTTTGTCTGAAAAAATAGGGTGCCTAAGACTTTTGCACAGTACTATGTTTATATATATGGCAGTGTGGCAACGGGGGCGTGGCCAAGCGGCAGTTTGTGAATGGAGGGTGGGGTCGGGGAAGGTAAGTGGCTAAGTCATTACACCTGGTGTCATTAATGTGTGTGGGTGTGTTTGTTTGTCACAGGGATTGAGCATAAAAGGAGGGGGAGAGCAGAGAAGAGGAGCTCCCCCGACCCCAATGCATGTGTGTGACTGAATGAATGAATGAATGAATGAAGCTGAAAAGCCAAAATAACCAAATAAAAAGTGTGTATGTGAACATCAACTCTCGCCTGCCGTGCTTCTGTGCTCCACCCACATCAGGAACTGTTACAGGCGGTGTAGTGGTTAGCACTGTCACCTCATAGCAAGAAGATTCAGGATTTGAGCCCAGTGGCTGATGGTGGCCTTTCTGTGTGGAGTTTGCATGTTCTCCCCGTGTTTGCATGGGTTTCTTCCAGCTACCCTGACAGTCCAAAGACATGCAGTTAGATTAAGTGGCTACTCTAAATTGTCCATACCTTAGGTGTGTGTGTGTGTGTGTGCGCGTGCATGCAGAAAGGAACAGGCCACCCTATTGTTGCAATTCTGGCCAAGTCAACCAAACATGGTTCGTCTTAAGCCCGGATTGGGTTTGGCAGTGACGACGACTATACATATTACACTGATCAGCCATAATATTAAAACCACTGACAGGTGAAGTGAATGACATTGATTATGTCATTACAGTGGCACCTGTCAAGGTGTGGGATATATTAGGCAGCAAGAGAACAGTCAGTTTTTGAAGCTGATGTGTTGGAAGCAGAAAAAAGAGCAATTGTAAGGATCTGAGCAACTTTGACAAAAGCCAAATTGTGATGGTGAGATGACTGGGTCTGAGTATCTCCAAAATGGCAAATCTTGTGGGGTGTTCCCAGTATGCAGTGTTTAGTACCTACTAAAAATGGTAGTGAACCAGTGAACCGGCAACAGTGTCATGGGTGTCGAAGGGTCATTGATTTGTATGGGGTACGAATGTTGGCCCATATGGTCCAATCCCACAGAAGAGCTACTGTAGGACAAACTGCTGAAAAAGTTAATGCTGGCTAAAACAGAAAAAGTCAGCTTTAACTTTTTCAGCAGTTCAAGAACTGACTGTTTTCTTGCTGCCTAATCTATCCTACCCCTTGACATGTGCAATTGTAATGAGATAATCAATGTTATTCACTTCAGCTGTCAGTGGTCATAATGTTATGGCTGATTGGTGTGTATTTATGATATCGACACAAGTGTTTTACTGGGAAATACCCATATTTTTCATGTGAACTACATCTGGGACATTGAGTCACATATTTTTCAATACCCTCACTCACGAGGATATCGATGAATTGTTTTGATAAATTTGCGTAATTTTTGTTTGTGTCTATACAACCCCAATTCCAAAAAATTTGGGCCAATGTGTAAAACACAAATAAAAACAGAATGTGTATATCATGGAAACCCTGTATTTCACTGAAAATAGTACAAAGACAACATATCAAATATTGAAAATGAGAAATTTTATCGTTTTCTGAAAAATATATGCTCATTTTGAATCTGATGTCAACAACACATTTTAGAAAAATTGGGACATGGGCAACAAAAGACTGAAAAAGTTGTGTAATGCAAAAAAAAAAAAAGGTTAATTGGCAACAGGTCAGTCACATGACTGGGTATAAAAAGAGCATCCCAGAGAGGCTGAGTCTCTCAGAAGTAAAGATGTGGTTGGGTTCACCGCTTTATGAAAGACTGCATGGGAAAACAGTGCAACAATTTAAGAATAACATTTCTCAGTGTGGGCGGCACGGTGGTGTAGTGATTAGCGCTGTCGCCTCACAGCAAGAAGGTCCGAGTTTGAGCCCCGTGGCCGACAAGGGCCTTTCTGTGCGGAGTTTGCATGTTCTCCCCGTGTCCATGTGGGTTTCCTCCGGGTGCTCCGGTTTCCCCCACAGTCCAAAGACATGCAGGTTAGGTTAAGTGGTGACTCTAAATTGACCGTAGGTGTGAGCGTGAATGGTTGTTTGTGTCTATGTGTCAGCCCTGTGATGACCTGGTGACTTGTCCAGGGTGTACCCCGCCTTTTGCCCGTAGTCAGCTGGGATAGGCTCCAGCTTGCCTGCGACCCTGTAGAACAGGATAAAGCGGCTAGAGATAATGAGATGAGATGAGATGAGATGAGACAAACAATATCCAGAAATGCCACCTCCTTCTCTGGGCCTGAGTTCTTTTATGATGGACTAAGGTGAAGTGGAAAATTGGCCCGAAGTCTGATGAATCAAAAGTAGAAATTCATTTTAGAAATCATGGATACCATATCCTCCAGGCTAAAGAGGAGAGAGACCATCCTGCTTATTATCAGTGCACAATTCAAAAGCCAGCATCTGTGATGGTATGAGGGTGCATTAATGCACATGACATGGGTAGCTTGTACATTTGGAAAGGCATCATTAATGCTGAATGATATATACACGTTTCAGAGCAATATGCTGCCATCCAGACAAAATCTTTTTTCAAGGAAGGCCTTCCTTCTTTCAGCAAGACAATGCCAAACACACTTTCTGCACATATTAAAACTGCATGGCTCCAGAGTAAAAGAGTCCGGGTGCTGAACTGGCCTGCCTGTCATACAGACCTGTCTCCCATTTAAAACATTTGGCACATTATAAAGCGCAAAATACGACAAAGGAGACCCTGAGCTGTTGACCAACTGAAATTGTTTATCAGGCAAAAATGGGACAACATTTCTCTTTCAAAACTACAGCAAATATTCTCCTTAGTTCCCAAAGGTTTACAGAGTCTTGTTAAAAGGAGAGGTGATGCAACACAGTGGTAAACATGCCCCTGTCCCAACTTTTTTGAAATGTGTTGCTGACATCAAATTCAAAATGAGCATATATTTTTCAAAAAAACAATAAACTTTCTTAGTTTCAGCATTTGATATGATGTCTTTGTACTATTTTCAATGAAACATAGGGTTTCCAAGATTTGCAAATTATGGCATTCTGTTTTTATTTCCAGTTTACACAGTGTCCCAACTCTTCTGGAATTGGGTTGTATAATAAAAAGAAAATTGCACCTTGCCTTGAAGATATGAAGTTTATCTTTTCGTGTGGGCGGCACGGTGGTGTAGTGGTTAGCGCTGTTGCCTCACAGCAAGAAGGTCCTGGGTTCGAGCCCCGGGGCCGGCGAGGGCCTTTCTGTGCGGAGTTTGCATGTTCTCCCCGTGTCCGCGTGGGTTTCCTCCGGGTGCTCCGGTTTCCCCCACAGTCCAAAGACATGCAGGTTAGGTTAACTGGTGACTCTAAATTGACCGTAGGTGTGAATGTGAGTGTGAATGGTTGTCTGTGTCTATGTGTCAGCCCTGTGATGACCTGGCGACTTGTCCAGGGTGTACCCCGCCTTTCGCCCATAGTCAGCTGGGATAGGCTCCAGCTTGCCTGCGACCCTGTAGAAGGATAAAGCGGCTAGAGATAATGAGATGAGATCTTTTCGTGTTGAAAAATATCACCCGTGCATTTTGCTCGCTCATGAAATATATTCACCACTCAAACATGAATTTCATATCTTCACATTTATTTATTTATTTATTTATTTATTTATTAAACTGCTTGTGTGTTTTGCCAAATTTTATTTGAAGGGCCATATAAGGGCGAATGAGGAAATAAGAGCAACTGTGTACTACCTTCCTGGAATCCCAGAGGTTTTTGAGAAGACATTCCAACTACAGGTGGCCTTCTTGAAGCCAGAAAGTATTATGACAAGGGGAGAGGGCATGTTTCCTCGAGTGTGCCTAGACCTGCCCAGAGACTTAAGTAAGAGCTCACTTACTTAATGCATAAATATTCCTTTAACGATACCATATCCTGTAATATCTTATATTTTATATTTTATCCCAAAGTCCACTTGTGACATTTGTGTGGCTTTATGTATACAGTTATAACTCATTTTTACATGATCAGGTTCTAACTTTTCTTTATTCCACAGAATTTCACAGTCTGAGTTTGTTACTACCTGGCTAAAACTGCTATATAAAAAGGATGTCTTCTAACATTTTAATTGACTTTTTAATCATCCATCCATTATCTGTAGCTGCTTACCCTGTACAGGGTCACAGGCAAGCTGGAGCCCATCCCAAGTGACTATGGGCGAGAGGCAGGGTATATCCTGGACAAGTTGCCAGGTCATCGCAGGGCTAACACATAGAGACAAACAACCATTCACACCTATGGTCAATTTAAAGCCACCAATTAGCCTAACCTGCATGTCTTTGGACTGTGGGGGGAAACCCACACAGACATGGGGAGAACATGCAAACTCCACACAGAAAGGCCCTCGTCGACCACTGGGCTTGAACCCAGGACCTTCTTGCTGTGAGGCGACAGTGCTAACCACTACACCATGCTGCCCGACTTTTTAATCAATAAATTAAAATGGTTAGCACATTAACATTGGTGCATACTTTTTGGAATATTAGGTAAAGCTGCTTCATACTGTAATGAGTATACTGTCACAGGAGTAGGCGATGGACACCGACATCTCAACTCTCCCGTAAGTTCTGGGAGTCTCCCACATATGGATAGTGGCTCCCTGATACCCGCAAATTAGATACAATATCCCAGAATCTAGAGTGAGCATGTGAGCAAATGAGAGCAAATGAGAGAGAGAGAGAGAGAGAGAGAGAGAGCATCCTGATTGCTCAGTCTTGCAAAGTAGACCGATCAGCTTTCTGTGTGGGTGGGCTTTGTGTCTTCTCTCCCAGACCAAGAGTCCATCAGTTCAGTGTATCCAGGAGCATCATGACAGAGTGCCCTAAAAAAGGAAAATACAAAACCCACTTCACCTCAGACTACATGAAAGTGTACCCTTGCCTAATAGAGGTAAAAAAATAATGATGGTGTTGCACGCTGTACTGTTTGCAACAGTGACTTTAGTATTGCCCATGGTGGGTTCAACAATTGTAAAAGACATGTTGAGCTGAATTTAACAGATATAATTTATTCATGTGTATATTATTTATACTAGCTGGCTAGCTGCCAAGGCTACATGATAAGGCCAAACTCCTTGAAGACTTGCTTAAAGTTGCAATAGAATATAAAACTATTGAGTTAATAAGCAGTTTACATGAATAGTATAAGTAGTCTACATATATTATTTTCACATTTTCTACATATAGGTTTATCTAATTTGGTTTCTGTTGTGACATGTCCTGTTCATCCTTTCATACAAGGGGGTGGAGCTACCTCCCTGAAATGACTTTTTGCAGGTTGGGATGTCTGTGGACAGATATAAGTACAGGAAGAGTTTTATTAAAAGCAAGCTAGCAAACAATACTGAAACGTGAAGCAAAGAGCATAAATCAGGACATGCAAAGATCAGGCAAGGCACAAACAGTATAAGTATGGCAAGGTAATACATGGTCTGGAAAACATGGTTGAAGCCAAAGTAGCAAAGCAGTCATCAAGGCTTGGTAATATCCAATACAGAGAACAGATTGTATATTTCGCAAAGTCTGTGTGGGAGGAGAGTCCTATGTGTGAGCTGTGATTGCGCTCTGATAAGGAACAGGTGCAAGGCAATTAGTCCTAATGAGCTTGAGCATGGTGTTGCATGTGAGTTGCAGTCTGAGGTGCGCCCCTCTATGCGCCAAGCGCAAATGTGCATGGACATGACAGAACTCCCCCAAAGAGCTCCTGCCGGGAGCTAAAACCTCCTCTTCCTCTAGGAAAGAGGGCCCAGAGCTGAAAGAGGTCCCTTCAGGGCTACACTCTGATGCAAAAAAGACATGGCACAAAAACATCAGCTCCAAAGGAGGCTTGGGTTCAGGTTGGGCTTGGTACGGGAATGAGGATGCAGGTGGAGGCTTGGGTTCAGACCTGGCCTGGTACAGGGGCAGGGATGAAAGCATGGGCCCAGACATGGAGCTGGGCTCGGGTACAGGCCAAGGTTCAGGCATGGATTGAAGCCTGGGTATGGACTCAGGTGTGGACATGGGTCTGAGCATGGGGATGGACCCTGCCATTAGCATGGACATGGATTCTGGCATGGACATGGTCTTGAGCCTGGGCTTTCTGTTTTAGCCAGCATCAACTTTTTCAGCAGTTTGTGCTCCAGTAGCTCTTCTGCACTATTGGACCATATGGGCTACCCTTTGTGCCCCATGCAAATCAATGAGCCTTCGACATCCATGACCCTGTTAGTTCACCGGTTGTCCTTCTTTGGACCATTTTGGTAGGTACAAATCACGGCATACCAGGAACACTCTACAGGATGTCCCATTTTGGAGATGCTCAGAGCCAGTCATCAAGCCATCATAATTTGGTCTTTGTCAAAGTCGCTCAGATTCTTAGACTTTCCCATGTTTCCTGCTTCCCCACATCAACTTCTGACAGTTCTCTTGCTGCCTCATACAGTGGTACTTGAAAGTTTGTGAACCCTTTAGAATTTTCTATATTTCTGCATGAATATGACCTAAAACATCATCAGATTTTCACAGAAGTCCTAAAAGTAGATAAAGAGAACCCAGTTAAACAAATGAGACAAATATTATCCCTGGTCATTTATTGAGGAAAATGATCCAATATTACATATCTGTGAGTGGCAAAAGTATGTGAACCTTTGCTTTCAGTATCTGGTGTGACCCCCTTGTGCAGCAATAACTGCAACTAAACATGTCTAGTAATTGTTGATCAGTCCTGCACGCTGGCTTGGAGGAATTTTAGCCCATTCCTCCATACAGAACAGATTCAACTCTGGGATGTTGGTGGGTTTCCTCACATGAACTGCTCGCTTCAGGTCCTTCCACAACATTTCGATTGGATTAAGGTCAGGACTTTGACGTGGCCATTCCAAAACATTAACTTTATTCTTCTTTAACCATTCTTTGATAGAATGACTTGTGTGCTTAGGGTCGTTGTCTTGCTGCATGAGCCACGTTCTCTTGAGATTCAGTTCATGGACAGATGTCCTGACAATTTCCTTTAGAATTCACTGGTATCATTCAGAATTAATTGTTCCATCAATGATGGCAAACTGTCCTGGCCCAGATGAAGCAAAACATGACACTACCACCACCATGTTTCACAGATGGGATAAGGTTCTTATGCTGGAATGCAGTGTTTTCCTTTCTCCAAACATAATGCTTCTCATTTAAACCAAAAAGATCTATTTTGGTCTCATCCATCCACAAAACATTTTTCCAATAGCCTTCTGGCTTGTCCACGTGATCTTTAGCAAACTGCAGATGAGCAGCAATGTTCTTTTTGGAGAGCAGTGGCTTTCTCCTTGCAACCCTGCCATGCACACCATTGTTGTTCAGTGTTCTCCTGATGGTGGACTCATGAATATTAACATTAGCCAATGTGAGAGAGGCCTTCAGTTGCTTAGAAGTTACCCTGGGGTCCTTTGTGACCTCGCCGACTATTACACGCCTTGCTCTTGGAGTGATATTTGTTGGTTGACCACTCCTGGGGAGGGTAACAATGGTCTTGAATTTCCTCCATTTGTACACAATCTGTCTGACTGTGAATTGGTGGAGTCCAAACTCTTTAGAGATGGTTTTGTAACCTTTTCCAGCCTGATGAGCATCAACAACGCTTTTTCTGAGGTCCTCAGAAATCTCCTTTGTTTGTGCCATGATACACTTCCACAAATAGTGTTGTGAAGATCAGACTTTGATAGATCCCTGCTTTTTAAATAAAACAGGGTGCCCACACACACCTGATTGTCATCCCACTGACTGAAAACACCTGATTCTAATTTCCCGTTTAAATTAACTGCTAATCCTAGAGGTTCACATACTTTTGCCACTCACAGATATGTAATATTGGATCATTTTCCTCAATAAATAAATGACCAAGTATAATATTTTTGTCTCATTTGTTTAACTGGGTTTTCTTTATCGACTTTTAGGACGTGTGAAAATCTGATGATGTTTTAGGTCATATTTATGTAGAAATATAGAAAATTCTAAAGGGTTCACAAACTTTCAAGCACCACTGTATAACCATATATATATGAGAGAGGATATTACATGGTTGCACAAAGATATGAAATTTATCTTCGAGTGGTGAACATATTCATGAGTGAGCAAAGCGAATGAGTGAAAATCTTCAACATGAGAAGATTGTCAGAAATGGCGAGCTGAGGTGAAGTGAGGACCCAAGAGCAGACTCAAAACAGGCAATGTTCAGAGAAAAACTTCTTTAATGAAGTAGAGGGCAGAGGTACAATAGGGTTCAGGCAAAAATCAGTGGTCAAAGAACGGGCCAAGAGAGCAAAAACACAGTGGAGCAGGCAGGCATGGTCAGGGACAAAAACAGGACAGAAAAATCTTCACAAAAAAACAAAGAACACAGGGACAAGGGAAAGCCAGGCAGGGGAAGCGAAAACACAATCCAAAAGAACAGGCAGCTACAACAGGGGCAAAAAACTGGACAGAAAACTAGACAAGAAAAAACAAGGAACAATTCAGGCAAGGGGAATCAAGAAGACACAATATCAAAAGGCTGTAGCGAGGCAAGGAAAGTCTACAGGAGATGATCTGGCAACTGGAGTGGCTCCAGACAGTTCTTAAAAAGGCCTTGGCTGATGGGAGAGGAGTAGTAGCGGGTGTGGGAGTGCCGCTTCAGAGAAAATGGCCTTCAGCAAGGCAGGACTGAATTCCTGTCCCGGATCCGGCCTGGAGCCGGCGTGGGAGTCCCACAAACTCAGGCATGGATGGACTGGACCAGACTGTGACAGTATCCCCCCCCCTTCAACGGGTGCCTCCAGGCGCCTTAGAAAGTGCCTCAGGGTGTTGTTGGTGGAAGTCCGTGATGAGGATGGGATCCATGATGAACCTGGCAGGAACCCAGCTCCTCTCCTCAGGACTATACCCCTCCCAATCAACCAGGTACTGGAGTCCTCTGCCTTGGCGTCGTACCTTAAGCAACCTCCTGACCGTGAAGACCTCACCACCATCTCCTGGGAGGAGGAGGGAGTTTGGAGGGTGGGGACAGGGAACTGGAGACAAGGGTTTTGACTTGGGAGACATGGAAATTTGGGTGAATACGGCACATGGTTACGGCCAGAGACAGTCTTACAGAGCAGGGATTAATTACCTTGGAAATGGGGAAAGGTCCTATGAACTGGGGAGCCAATTTGCAGGAGACTATCTTGAGGGGCAGGTGGTGAGTGGAGAGCATTACCCGCTGCCCCACCCAATAGATGGGAGCTGCCGAGTGGTGTTTGTCAGCTTGCTCTTTAAACATCTTGACAGAACGTAGGAGTTTCTTCCTGGTCAATGCCCACGTTCTCTTGCAGCGGTGCACAAACACTTGGGCAGAGGGCATGGCAACTTCTTCTTGGACAGGGAAGAGTGTTGGTTGGTAACCCAGAGAGCACTGGAAGGGGGAAAGACCTGTAGCAGAGGTGGATAAGGAGTTGTGAGCGTACTCTATCCAAGGAAGGGTCTTGCTCCAGGAGGCGGCATCCTTGGACACCATGCACCTGAGAGCTACTTCCAGCTCCTGGTTGGCCCGTTCCATCTGTCCATTGGTCTGAGGGTGAAAACCTGAAGGCAGACTGCGAGAAGCACCAATGAGTTTACAGAAAGCCTTCCAGAATTGGGCAGAGAACTGGGGTCCGCGGTCGGATATGATGTCTGAGGGGACTCCGTGTAGATGGAAAACATGGACTGTCAGCAATTCGGTGGTCTCCTTGGTGGTGGGAAGCTTGGGCAGAGGGATGAAATGAACAGCTTTAGAAAAACGGTCGACAACAGTGAGGATACAAGTATTGGCACCTGAATTAGGGAGTCCTGTGACGAAATCCAGGGCTATGTGTGACCAGGCCCGGTGGGGAACAGGAAGGGGTCTCAGCAGGCCGGCAGGGGGCCTGTTGCCAGTCTTGTTCCTGGCACAGATGTCGCAAGTTGCCACAAACCTCTGGATGTCCTCCTTGATGGATGGCCACCAAAAACATTGTTGGATGAGTGCCAGAGTTCGGGCTGCTCCTGGGTGGCACACCATTCTGGAACCATGACCCCACTGCAACACCTGTGCCCGCACAGAAACAGGAACAAAAAGATGGTTAGGAGGTGCATTACTGGGCCCTGGGTCCTGCTCATGGGCCTTCTGGACCTGGGTTTCCACCTCTAACAGAGCAGCCCCCACCAGGCACTGTGGAGGAAGGATGGTCTCAAGGGAGATCGATTCCTCCTGGAGGGGAGAAAACATTCTGGACAAGGCATCGGGCTTACCATTCTTAGAGCCTGGGTAGAAGGAAAGTGTGAACTTGAAGCGAGAAAAGAAAAGAGACCATTGGGCCTGATGAGAATTGAGGCGCTTGGCAGCCCTGAGGTATTCAAGGTTATTGTGATCTGTCCATACGATGAAGGGAAGGTCTGACCCCTCCAACCAATGTCTCCATTCTTCCAAGGCCAGTTTAACGGCCAACAGTTCCCTATTGCCAATGGCGTAGTTTCTCTCAGAGGGGGAAAGCCGATGAGAGAAGAAGGAGCAAGGATGAAGCTTGTTGTCACTAGCTGATCTTTGGGACAATATGGCCCCAACCCCTGACTCCGAAGCATCAACCTCAACCACAAACTGCCGGGACAGATCTGGAATGGTGAGTATGGGTGCTGACATGAACCTTCATTTGAGCTCGGAGAACGCCTTCTCGGCCCCTTCCCCCAGCTGAAAGGGACCTTGGTGGAAGTTAGAGCTGTGAAGGGCCCAGCCACCATACTAAAGTTCCTGATAAATCACCTGTAGAAATTTGCAAACCCAAGAAACCGCTGAAGTTCTCGCCGAGAGGATGGGGTGGGCCAGTCAGCAACTACCTTGAGTTTCAGGGGGTCCATCTGAATCTGTGCAGGGGAGATAATGAAACCCAGAAAGGAGACAGAACTTCTATGAAACTCACATTTCTCAGCCTTAACAAAGAGTTTATTTTCCAGGAGTCATTGAAGGACCTGCCTGATGTGGATGCGGTGTTCATCAAGGGAGCAGAAAAAAAATCAATATATCATCCAGATAAACAAAAAGGTTACGGTAGTCCCTCAGGACATCATTAACGAGGGCCTGGAAAACCGTGGGAGCATTAGTTTTGAGACTTGCTGAACACAGGTTTTAAGTGATTATACTCGGGAGGCATGTTAGAGAGGTCAGGATATTCACCAATGGTGGGCTGGAGCAGCTCGGTGTGAGGGAGGGCAGATCTCAGGCATGACAAACAGAATTGACTCCATCCTAAAATGGTGTTAGTCCAGTTGACATGAGGGTTGTGTAGAGTTAGCCAGGGCAGACCAAGAACTATGGGCACATGGGGATTGCTCATGACAAAAAACTGGATGGATTCAGAGTGGTTGCCAGAAATTCTTAAGGTGACCGGGGCTGTTTTATGGGTGATAGTGGTCAGACCAGTACCGTTAAGGGTCAGGACAGTGAGGTACGGGTTCAGAGCCAGTAGTGGAATCACCAGGCACTTGGCGGTGGTTGAGCAGATCAGGTTTCTGTCAGCCCCTGAATCAATGAGTGCCTGGAGGTTGCGGGGCTGATTGCCATGGATAATGACGACTGGGAGTAGCATGCCATGGATAATGACGACCTTCCTTGTAGAGGGCAAGATTGGCAGAAGTGCCCCAGCTGTCCGCAATAAAAACATGCCCTCATAACCCGACAGTGCTGTCGTTCCTCAGGTGAGATGCGGGCTCGGTCTACCTGCATTGGCTCAGCGGAAGGAATGGGAGGCTGAGGGGGAGCAAGACTAGTCCAAGTTCTCTCTTTCACCCGCCATCTGATCCGGGAGTCAATACAACTGGCGAGGTCCATGAGACCGGGGAGATCAGGTGGCAGTTCTTGTGAGACCAGCTCATCCTTGATGGAGTCTGACAGTCCGTTCAAAAATGCGTCGAACAAGGCATTCTCATTCCAGCCACAAGATGCCGCCAAGGTGCGAAACTCAATCGCATAGTCAAAAGCGGACCGGGCACCCTGCCGCAGCCCCATGATTTCTCTAGCTGCCTCTCTGCCAGAGAGAGAGCGATCAAAGGTTCGCCTCATCTCCTCTGTGAAATTCTTGAAGCTGGTGCAGCATGGTGCATTGGTATCCCACATAGCTGTTCCCCAATCCCTAGCTTTGCCAGTGAGGAGAGTGATGGTGTAGGCCACTCGGGAATGCTCTGTAGGGAATGCCAGCGATTGAAGCTCAAGGGTTAGTGAGCATTGAGATGAAAATGATCCGCAGGTACCTGGTTCTCCATCGTATGGTTTTGGGGCGGGAAGTCTCGGCTCTCTGAAGAGGGCTGGAGCAGGAGCTGGGGGAGTGGTAGGCAGAGGGGGTTGTGTAGGAGCAGACGTTACTTGAAGCTGTTGTAGCTGAGTGGCAAGAAGATTGAGAGTGTTAAAGATGGTGACAAGGTTTTGGTTCACCTGTTGGATGTCCTGTTGGTGGGTCCCAAGGAGAGCTCCCTGTTTTTGCACCGCTGCTCTTAGCTGGGCGAAATCTGCTGGGTCCATGTTGGCCAGACTGTGCCGTTAGAAATGGCAAATTGAGGTGAAGTGAGGACCCAAGAGCAGACTCAAAACAGGCAGTGTTCAGAGAAAAACTTCTTTAATAAAGTAGAGGGCAGAGGTACAATAGGGCTCAGGCAAAAATCAGGGTCAAAGAACAGGCCAAGAGGGCAAAAACACAGTGGAGCAGGCAGGCATGGTCGGGGACAAAAACAGGACAGAAAAATCTTCACAAAAAAACAAAGAACACAGGGACAAGGGAAAGCCAGGCAGAGGAAGCGAAAACACAATCCAACAGAGCAGGCAGGTACAACAGGGGCAAAAAACTGGACAGAAAACTAGACAAGAAAAAACAAGGAACAATTCAGGCAGGGGGAATCAAGAAGACACAATATCAAAAGGCTGTAGCGAGGCAAGGAAAGTCTACAGGAGACAGTCTGGCAACTGGAGTGGCTCCAAACAGTTCTTAAAAAGGCCCTGGCTGATGGGAGAGGAGTGGTAGCGGGTGTGGGAGTACTGCTTCAGAGAAAATGGCCTTCAGAAAGGCAGGACTGAATTCCTGTCCCAGATCCGGCCTGGAGCCAGCGAGGGAGTCCCACAAACTCAGGCATGGATGGACTGGACCAGACTGTGACAAAAAGAAAATTCATATCTGCATGCCACCTTGTATTATATGAACACACACACACACACACACACACACACAAGTTAATCAAAAGAATTTTAATTTTGAACCGACTTGCCATTTTGTCAATGTGTGTCAAGTGACTGGGCAAACATTGGGAGTGATGTCATCAGAGTGAAATATCAGAAATTATTATACATACAGGACACTTTTTCAATGGAATAAAACGTATTCTATTCCTTTCTAGTAGGTTTCACTCATCTGGTTTGATAGCATGCAATATTGTTAGCATATCACGTATCCTATTACGTTACGCTACCCAGTGGAGAATGAGCGTTGAATATGGTTTACAATATTGCATGGTTATCAAGACAACATGACATCACACATCGGAGCTGATGCGAATATTCAATGAGAGTTTTCTGCTGTTCATGCGCAGAAGTATTTCTTTGTTCGCTGGGAAAGAGAAAGACGTGTTGAACAATTGAAAGGCTACCAAAACTTAGATATTCTTCATGCATATTTACAAGAGAAAAACTTACCAAAAGACATCGAAAACTGGAAAAGAGAATGTGTATGACGTATGTTGGCATTTGTTAACACTACTGATGAATGCTATACCATCTGGAAGGTTACTTCACTGCTGCGCTGATTGGTGGTGATTGGTTAATTCATCTGTCACTTCCTACATAAACATACACTGCCATGACCTTCTATCCTGGCAATGAAGTCCTAAACACTGACTACGTTTACATGCACGTCCAAATCGAGCTGCTGTTGGTAATCGAGCAAAGGGTCCCAGCAGGGGTGCCAGAGAAA